>NC_092207.1:16764506-16899028 GCF_043381705.1 Parasteatoda tepidariorum
GGATCGATAAACATAGCAAGTTCGTCGTTGCTGAAGATTTTTGTCTTTCCGTCGAAGGAAGGATCTGGAGACAAATGTTTGTGTTCTTCCACATGCCAGTGTAGCAGAGGATTCACAAGCTCACATCCATCTAACTTATTGTTGTCATCGCTGTCGTGCATCTTGAAATACAGGAACCTCAGTTCATCTTCAGCCATCTGGTTGACGTCTAGTTGGCCAACAACATCTTCCAAGTGGTGTTGAATGTGACCGAGCTCCTGTGCCAAAGACGTTGAAGTCAATATTGCCGATTTGTTAGAACGACGTTTATAAGCAGTTGGAGACCTGTGGCATAATCCAAACTGGAAAACAGATAAGGCAAGGGATAAAATCAACAATAATTCCATTTTAAAAAAGCGTGCAAGAAAATTGCCTTTAAAACCTGTCTAAAAAAAGCTAATCTCTAAGCTTTCTAGCAAGGGGAAGAATAACTGCTACCACACAAGTTGTTACTTTTATACCTCCACTGCTTCAAAATTAATCGCAGTGAGAGTACAAGTACAGTTAAAAAAATTTTAGACTATAACAACCATCAAATATTTTTTTTAAATTACTTTCGTCAGTTTGCTGGTTCAAGTCCATTGAAGAATCTCTGAGCTTTCGCAACGAAATACTTCAGATTAAAATTAGCAGTGTACTAATTTATACAAGATTCATTCATGAATAAATTTGCATTGCTATTTGTTCAATACAAACAACCAATTAATGGAAGGTCAAATAGTAGAAATTACGGTATGATACTTTAATTTACGTCACACTTGAGCTGCACAATGGGCTATAAGTGAGGGTTTGGGAAATATCCTTCAGGATGATCTGGGGATGGCATACATACGTCACATCCCGTTTTGCAGGAGAATACATTCACACACCATCAATCCATCCGCAGATCGTAATTTTGACTTGAACCAAAGCGAGATCAATCTCCGATTCTGTACTCTCAGAGGTATTGATTTGTTATGGGAACTTGGAAAACTTTGTGACTCCAAGAGATTTAGCTTGCACCAGTCACCATTTTGTACAAGGGGAGTCTTCGGCAGGGGTGTATCGAATTCATGACCTTTCAGACATAGGACCAACGTCCAACCACCCAGACTATACTAGCCCTGCAGAAATTACAGACGGACGCATCTAAAAGAGTGAATAAAATATAAATCTAGAGTTACAAACCCGATACCTTTCTGCTTCAAATGGTTAAGTGAGAGGGAGGGTATCACCAAGTGTAATTCCCGCGATAACTCTATATATTTTATGTCACTATCTGCTTTCTATCTGCTAACTCGACAAAGATTTGTGATTGAAACCACAAGCATTATGATTTATATACAATTATGAATAAACAAAAATATAAGATTGAAATGAAGGTTAGAAATATATTCAGTCAACGACACTCTGAAGATTTTTTAAACAAGACATCGTCTCCCGAGTTAATTTCGGGCTAGTGGGAGAAATAAACTTACTTGATTTCCATTATAATCTCGAAGGAACTCGTTAAATCTGCCTGCCTGAAAATCCTCTCGTTGGTTGTGGTGTGGAAGTTCGGAGAGAGGGGTACCAGCTCAGACACTGCCCACGTCATCTGACCGGGATCAAAAATGTGTGGTGGACAAAAGATACGGTACGGCACGGTACTTTCATTTACGCCATTTTAGAGTTGCACAATAGGCTACTGGCGATGATCTAGGAAGCATCCTTTAGAATATTCCGGAGACAACATACATTCATCGCATCCCATTTTTCAGGATGGACACACAATTCACCCATCCACAGATCGTAATTCTAACAAGAACCAGAGCACTATCGATTTCCGATCCAGTCCCCAAGAGGTATTGACTTATTATGAAAACATTTAGGGTTTTGTAACCCCGATAGATTAAGCGCTCACCAGACACCATTTGTACACGGGGAAACAAAGTGGATCGAACTCACGACCTCTTGGACAGGTACTCAACACCCTACGAGCCAGGGGACCGAGCGGTATCACCCGCCAAACGCTGTACAAAGTGTGGAGGCAGCGGGTTCGAATCCCACCGTAATGTCCCTTCGTGATGTCCTTTAATGAATTGTTCCTATCTGTCTTTCTACTTGGGAAAGGCTTATAAGCCTAAATTGAGCATACAAGCCTGCAAATGTCTGTAATTTCAATAAAGCAGTAAACCTACGAGTTAGGTCATCCCAACTCGATGGTCAAAAGGTAGAACCCTGATGGGAAAAAAAGGCAGCTAGGTGCTTGACCATGGTAGGTTTTGTGGTATGTTTGATAATCTTATTGTGATCTCCTTATTTCATTCCAGTTACCCATCTTGTATGACAAAGTTTCATAAGAATTTGTTTAATAACATTGTGCAAGTTTAAATGAAACAAACAAATATTCTGGCTCAAAAACCTGTGATCTATTCTATTGCAGACTAACACTTAAATCTCTTGACCATCACTGTCGGTTAAAAACAAGCCTGCATATTAAAGTATAAATAAATAAAGTAAATAAATAAATCACCCTTACGTAAGGCTAACCATAAATTTTATTTTGTGATACTTTTGCATTATCTGACAAAGGATTAAAAGAGGAATTCATCTGCCAGGGTCATTCCTTTTCTTATTCAACACGGGATTTGCGATCCTAATAATCTTTCTTTTCTTACTTTTGCCTAATTTTTATCAAACTTAATTGATAGCACGGTGTGACTGACTCTGCTATTTTGAACAGGTAGTTTCCTTTAGCGCAGTATAACATATTCGAGCTTATACATAGTGGATTCATTTTGGAACTTTTTCACCTGTTTGGAATGTATTCTCATTGCATAGACTTAGTTTGAAAGCGAAAGTGATCCAATCACTGAATCAATATGATTATCTTTAGTTAATTTGTCCCTCTAAATTACCAGATATATTTGGGACACAAAATTTTTACAATTTCTGCAGGCTTTTGAAATCTATAATGACTTTATATATGTATTGACAGATTCTCAGGACATGAAGAATTTCGATCTCTTGAGTTGTAGCACTTTCCGGGGTAACAGAGAGCCCCGCACTATTTCACTACGTAGTTCATTACTTTTAGTGCTTTAGGGTAGTGAACCTGTACTTTGACAAAATGTTTTCAAAAATGTATTCTTTGCAACTCCAACGTAACGTTCAAACAATCTTTGAAAAAGATTAAATTTTGTCTAAGATTAAAAGGGGGGAAAACTGGTCAGTTTGGATGCGAAATAAGGGATTTTCATTAACTCAACAAGTTTCAATAATGTTTAGTTGATATTCATAAGTAGATATGTATATATCTACAGCACTATAGCTGAATAATGGGCTAATGGTGACTGTCTGGGAAGCATCCCTATGTATAATCCGACATACCATTACAATTTGTGAGGCCACTTCCTCAATTTAGGCATAGATCTGAAAGAGAAGGAAATTTTTTCCAGATCTCTGTGCCCATGGTACTGTTCAGTAAACGATCACATGACTTTCGATTCCACAGATTTTACGAGCACGTATATCGCATATACTTGGTCAGTCTTAGGGAAGTCGAGGATCGAACCCCGGTCCCTCCGGATCATGGACCGATTCTCTAACCACTAGGCTACCACGGCCCGGTGAAATTTATAAAAACTCTTACATCGTCGTTTCGTTGTATTTCAACAAGAATAAGAAATTGCAAAAAATATATATCTTTAATTTCTTTTTCCCCCACGTATTCCTGTCCTTTTGTTGTTGTTGTTGTTGTAGTTGTTGTAGTTCATTTACGTCGCACTAGAGCTGCACAATGGGTGTATTGGCGACTGTCTGGGAGACATCCCTGACGATGATCCGAAGACATGCCATAACAATTTTGATCCTCTGCAGAGGGGATGGCACCCTCGCTTTGGTACCCCAACGACCAGTACACGAAGTGGAGCACTTTACGGTAGAGCAGTTTATCGAGAACCAATACCGCGCACCCTCGGTCTCTATGCAGACTGATTCAAGTGTCACCCCCCCCCCGAAAATTGCTGTCTTTTTTAAAGGAAGGAATACAGTAATAAAGAAAAATGCTTCGTTTGGTTTAGAAATTAAAAAAAAACTTTAATTTAAAATTAAACAGAAAGTTATGCAATCAGTTTGAATCACTCAGTTAAAGTCAAAGAAATAGCAAAGGACTTGCAAAACAAAATTAATGAGTTGAATTAGAAAAAAGAAAATTCAGATGGTTTTAGAACTAAACAATAGTACTTCTAAAAAATTGCTTTTCATCAGCAAAAATAAATAATTATTCACAGAGTCTGAGATAGTTTATTTATCGCTAACTTTATAAATATAAAATGCTCTTTTCAAAAATTACTTCAGAATATATACTTGTCTACCAAAATTCCTTTATGCAAATTTATCTATATTTATTAAAAGATGTTAGAAGTTTGAGAGTTCCAACCTTATTTTGAAAAATAAATTCCAGAAATTTAAATGCATTCTCCATCAAATCAAAAACAATTTTCGCTCATAAAATTCGGAATATAATTCTTATAAACAATAGGGATTTCTTCAGACTATAAAGGGAGTTCATAAAAAATTCTCATTAGCAATTAGGGATTTTTCATTCTTTGGAAACAAATTTGGTCAGCATTTAAAAAGAGAACAAACTCCAACATCAAATCAATTTGGCGACAAAAACAAAAGTGGCGCAGTGAGCACTAATTAAGGCATTCACGCGGATTCGAATTCATGGTAAGAAATGCAATTCCAGCCAACAAAAGATTTTGCGCCATTTTTATCCAATAGAATCATTTCACCTCTTTTAGAAACAAATAAAAAAAAATTCTCAAATTACACGCATTAGATATTTTCCACTGATGTTGTATAAAATATAGAAAAATGCAGAAACATCGATACAAATTCTTAAGAAATATTTGAAGAAGCGTATGAACAAATATTCTTTTAAAAATTAATTTATCGTCAAAGAAAAGAACTTTCGACAAAGAACATAGAAAGAGATCCGGATCATAGAAGCATGAAACCGCTATTTCTCTCTCTTTTTTTTAAAAACAGAATGCGAAGAATAAATTTTTATTTTTTTGGAAAAATTAATGCTATTAATTAACAATTACGAAGTTTAAAAATTTTTTTGTGAGGTCTAAAGATTATGGCGTTATTTTTGTTTGTTTCAAAACATGTTTGGCTGGCATTCTGAAAGTTTTTCAAATTAAATTTAGAATTGAAAAAGACATTTTTCTAGAATAGTTATAAATGAGGAGAAATAATAAAGATATCATTTTTCTAAAAATTTTCAGTCGCAAATATGATATTGTTTTTTTTTATGCTTCAAATGTTAAATTATTAAAGCTTGTGTTTGAAACAAAATCTTCAGAATAATAAGCCTTCATTCAAAATTTATTATTATTTTTTTTTCAAAATCGTTTTCTATTACGGATATAGTTCTAAAATTAGAATATCTATTCAAAGTGGAATGTTTTGTATCATTAAAAAACTTTTCAAACTAAGAAAATAATTCTTACTTAAATTAACATTTTATATTGAAATACAAAAATTAATTTAATACGATTTTTTTTCCTTCGAATAAAGAATAAAAATACCTTTAACTAGAAATAAGAACCTATTTTTATCTTAATTTGATGAGCATTTTATTTAAAAATGCTAATTTATTTGTAAAAATTTTACCGTGAAATATATGACATGTTTTTATAAAATGTGCTTGCAAATAGTAATAAAGTAAAAATAAATAGATGCATATTTTCGGTAGATATGCTAGCTTAATTTTTAAAAATTAAAATCCTTATACATTAAGTCTTATTTAATTTTATTATATAAATTTGTTTGGTAAAGCTTTAAAATTACACCACACAAATTTCACTTGATGAAGACGATGAGTTATAATATTTGAGTGTTTTCAAAGTGTATTTATTTTCTTTCGTATTCACGTGCACATGCGCGCTCAATACGAAGAACGCTTTATAAACTCTACAAAGAACAAAAATGGATCGCGCAAATCATGGAAGGGCAGCAAAACCTTTCAGGGTTATGGTTATGTTCGAACTGGAAAATAAGTTAATTCAGAAATTTTATTAATTCATTTAAGAGAAGCGTAAGCAATCCCCGAAATATTATTGACTCAAATAATCTTTAATTAATCTTGGTAAAAGTTACTGATTCAAACATAAAAATAAGCTATGTACTAAAAACGAAATTAATGGAAAAAAGGTACTACACCGAAGAGCCATTACATTATGACCACCCTCCATCTATAACAATGGGCTAGTCCAGGTTTTCATGGTTTCTCGCCCAGAAACAATGTTTTCATGAGACATATTAGGACCCATAATCCTCATAGAAGAATCCCTGATGTCTGTAAGCTACTTGAACATAGTTGCAGACCAGGTTCACCCATTCATGGCAACAGTTTTTCCTGCGGTGGATGGTGGATGGATAATGCACCATGTCATAAGGGTCGAATCATCGAGGAACATTTCAGTGACTTTCAAGTCATGTCTTGACCCTCAAATTCACCTGACCTTAATCCAATAGAGCATTTGTGGTCCTACTTGAGAAACTAAATTCGTGCTGCCATGCTACCCCCTGTCAATGTGAGGGAATTGCAGAACCAGCTGGTGAGCGCTTGGTACCAGATACCTCAGACTACTTATCAGCACCGTGTGGAATCAATGCCATGGCGGGTGCTAGCAGTTATAAGGGCTGAAGGTGGTCCTACATGTTATTAGCAGGGTGGTCATGATGTAATGGCTCTTCGGGGTAGGTGGTTTAAGAAAAAAGTAAAGAATCGCCATACCATTTTTGAAATCTGCGATGTTCAATTAGTTTTAGTAATGGAACTTATTGAAATCAAATAATAATANACACTCCAGTGTCTTTCAAGTCATGTCTTGGCCCCCAAATTCACCTGACCTTAATCCAATAGAGCATCTGTGGTCCTACTTGAAAAACCGAATTCGTGCTGCCACGCTACCCCCTCGCAATGTGAGGGAATTGCATGACCAGTTGGTGAGCGCTTGGTACCAGATACCTCAGACTACCTATCAGCACCAGAATCAATGCCAAGGCGAGTGCTAGCAGTTATGAGGGCTGAAGGTGGTCCTACATGTTATTAGCAGGGTGGTCATGATGTAATAGCTCTTCGGGGTAGGTGGTTTAAGAAAAAAGTAAAGAACCGCCATACCATTTTTGAAATCAACGATGTTCAATTAGTTTTAGCAATGGAACTTATTGAAATCAAATAATAATAATAATAATAATAATAGCGAGCTTTGCATTGTAAATTATGTACTAATTTGTTTAGAAAAAAAATATATAAAAACTCCCATACTATTATTGACGCCATTGATGCTTGACTATTTTTGTTAACATGCTCTATATATTACTAAATAAAATAATAAAAAAAGTAATAAATATTACTAAAAGTTGTATTTTGCAGGGAACTTTATTTGGATAAACGAACTTTATGATTGCGTACAAAATTTTCTCAAATTGCTTAAAAAGTTCTTGAGATATGACAAAATATGCAAATAGTAAAATTAATTTTAAGGGGTCTAAACTTTGAACCGCATCCTGACCCAACTATTTCAACCATATTTCTCAGATCGTGACTATATCCTATATTGTCAGGGTCAAAAATCTGAATCCGTCGGAAAAAAAGCATGTTTATTCAGTGAAAGTGCATTTTTGTGTTTGATTTCGTAATTTAAAATATCGTCTGTGCTAATTAATTATTATATTTTTTTCCACCCCTTTAAACCATTAAGATTAAGTCCTAGAACGTGAAGATTCGATCATTATATCAGAAGTTATTCGGAAAGACTGTACATTGATCTGAAGGAAATTTCCTTCCCCTTCAGATTTATGTCTGATATGAGGAAGTGGCCAAACGAATAAGTGGTGCTGCCATCTATCAGTAGAGTTCTTACCCAAGACGTACTTTCACCCTTGTGGTACTCTCTTGTCAAGCGAAAGGTTCACATTCCGGATTTAATTCGCAAAGCCAATGGCAGACGAGCTTGGCTTGTCAAAGTGTCACTAGAGACAACAATATGCATTCAGCTTTGAATTTTCTTGATTTATATCAATCACTACTGAAACCCTGGGAGGTTATATTTTTCATGTGAGTTATGTACACAAGAGAAAATAAGGAATGAATGAATATAATGAAAGTGAATGATCAAATTAATGAAGATAAGAAAAATGGATCAATAATAAATGAATGAAGAGATTGAAATGAATGAAGAGATTGATTGATTGAATAATAAATAAAGAGATTGAAAAGGCAAATAAGAGAAGGGATGAATAGAGAAAGGAAAAAAAAGTTGGAAAATGCATGCAGAAAGGAAAGAAATGAAATAATTGAATAAAATAATGAAAATAAAGTAATGGAAAAAAAGATAGGAAAACAAAATGGATGAGGGGGGGAGTTAAGAAAAGAAAGGAAAGAACCCGTATTAAACAGAATAAAAGAGGGAATAAATAGAGACAGATAGAAAAAAAAATTAAAATGTTTTAAAAAAAGTAATGTAAGAAATGAAAGATTATTAAAATAAAATAATAAGAATAAAATAATAAGAATGAGGAAGAAAAAGTAAATGAATTAAGTTAGGAATTAAGAAAGAAGGAAAGAATAATATTAAAAAAAAGGAAAGAAGGGTGAAAATGGAAAACAAAATGAATGAAAAAGGCAAAATCATGATTCCCTATTATGAGTAATAAATTTTAAATCTACCTTCATCCATTAAGCTACTCAGTTCTTTTATTTTTGTCTTTAAAAAAATCTGGGAAGTTTACAGTTTTAACGTAATTCTAGATGAGAGAAAAAATAAAGAATGAATAATAGTGAATGAATTAAATTAGTGAAAATAAGAGAAATAAATGAAAAAAGAATGAATGAAGATAGGAAAATCGAAAAATGAGTGGAGGGATGATTCGTGAAAAAGAAAAGAAAGTAATGTATTAAATGAAGAAAACAATGAGAATAAAATGATGAGCAATAAATTAAAAAAAAGGAAACGAATGGAGAAATTAAAGAACTAATGAATGGAATAAAAAAACTTTTAAGTACGAAATGACTAGATTACGTAAATGATTTGTTGGTAAATTTATGAGCAGCGTTTTTAAGTCTTATGATCTTTTTTTTTTTTGTTTAAAATTTTATGAGCTTAATATACCAGGTCACTAACATTGATCAAAAAGTAATTTAAGTAAAATTAAAGTAAAATTTTGTAATGAAGCAACATTTTACAAAAGAATTCATATATTTCCTCCATTATTAAAAAAAGGCATTACATTTCCTCCATTGCGTTTGTAAGGAAATATATTTATCTTAAATAAAGGCATATAATAGTCCTTTAAAGGCATTACATAAATAAATTGCTATACGAACTTTATCACAAAACATTCCTGCCCACCCGGGCAAAAACAACCCTGATAATACATATGTACAGTGCACACACACAAAAAAAAAAACTCCGAATAATTTTTGATCTAATAATTTGATTTTCATATACTAGGACTCGGAACTTTATGCAAATTCGTAAGTATAGACGATATTTTAAGTTACAAACTCGTACACAAAAACGTGCTTCCTCTGAATAAACATGATTTTTTTTAGACTGATTATGATTTCTGTTCCTAAAATATAGAGGGTCACTCCAATCTGGGAAACATGGTCCCAATAGTTTGGTCGGGAGAGCGGTCGGAAGTTTTGAACCCTTAATGTTAATTTAGTTTTTTGCGTATTTCACCCTTAGAACTTTTCAAGCAATTTGAAAATTTTTTGCATGCACATAATCATCAAATTCGTTTACCCAAAGAAAATTCCACGCAAAATACAATCTTCATTAAATATTTATCATTTTGTATTATTCTATTTAATAATAATTGAAAGCCTTTTGTACCTTGCTTGATAGTAAATAGTTTTGTATGGCAAAATGCAAAATTTGAGCACAATCGATTGAATAGTTCCTGAGAAATTGCATTTCAAAAAAGTCAGATATTTGAAATTTGATTTCTCAGAAACTATTCGACCGATTTTACTCAAATTTTGCATTTTGCCAACTAAAATTATATTCTTTAAAATGATGCAAAAAATTTCATACCTTCCGATCCAAATTTTGTTTGCCTTACATGTAAATGTTTGCATTTTTGGTTTAAACATCGTTTAAAACTATAAATTTAATATTACAAAGCTATTTTAAGAATCTGTTCCAATTTTGTTGTTAATAATTTTGTTGGAATACCTGTTCCAGTTTTGTTTTTAAAATAATAGGTTTTTTCGTTCTTTAAGCAAATCGAAATGGCTTATAAATGTGTATTTTTCTTATTTTTAAGGTTCTATTTAAGTCAATTTTCTGATTTAAATAGTTTTTGACTGCTAAAAATTTTTGACACCTAAACAAATATCAAAAAATCAGATTCTATATTTTAATAAAAGAAGAAAAAAACGATTCTGTGAAGAAATTTATTATTTTTTTAAAGAAAACTTACGTACATTTTTACGTAAAAATTGAATAAAATGCAAGGAAAAAAATCATTATAAGTAATAATGAATTATGCTCGTTTTTGATTAGGAAAATTACTTATTTTTAAAATTCTTTTATTATTAATTTGAAAATTAATAATAAAATAAAATTATATTCCTTTAAATGATGTAAAAAATTGCATACCTTCCAATCCAAATTTTGTTTGCCTTACATGTAAATGGGATATTTTCTCATTAAATGTACGACGGCAAGTCGCAGATGTATAAGGGTATATTACATAGACATAATGTTAAATTAATAAACCAACTACATAAAAAATCTCTATCCAGCACTGAATCTGAATTAACCGTAGCCAAATTCTAATAATTTTATCCTGTGTATTTATAATATTTTCTTGAAAAATGTACAAATATAATTCACAAATGCACAAGAATTACTAAATTATTAAAATATAATTCAACAACGTAAAGAACCAAAACTGATATGCAACTCAATAATGTTATTAGTTCAAAAGCTGAAATCTATTTCATCCGGGTAACAAATAAACCAAGAACAAAAAAAGTTTATACATCGTTTAAGACTATAAATTTAATACTACAAAGCTATTTTAAGAATGCAAAATTGAAAATTATAACCCTTTTTTGACCAACAGTTAGGGAGTATAAAGATCACTTTAGAGAACTATGTACGTTTTTTTATAGCAAACAACCTTTCAATTTTTGTTTTTCAAAAGTATTAAAAATCAATTCTGCAACGAAAATAACCAAAACTGATATGAAACTCCTAATACTATGAATTCAAACGCTGGGAAGCGTTTCATATGGGTAAGAAATAAACTAAGAAGGAGAAAAGATCATACAACGTTTAAGATAATTAATTCATCAGTACACACCTGTCTTACGATTGCATAATTAAAAATAATACTCGTTTTTTTTCCTCCTATATTTTGGAATTATGATAATCACTTTACAAAAGTTAAGTAGGTTTTTTAACAGCAAACGATCACTCGATTTGTCTTTCGAAAAAAAATGTGTCATTCGAAGTTATTAAAATTCATTTCTACACCGAAAATAACCAAAACTAATATGCATCTCATAATAAGTTCTGACGCTGAAAACTATTTCATACGGGTGAAAAACTGCAAAAAAAAATATTATGTAACATTCAAGACAATAAATTCATTAGTATACAGCTGTTCCACGAATACAAAATTAAAGATAATACTCCCTTTTTTTTACCTCCTTTAGTTTGGAAGTATGAAGTCCTCTTTAAAGAACTATCTGCGTTTTTTTTAATAGCAAACGATCCCTCAATTTGTCTTTTGAAAGAAAAAAAATCCTAAGTCACGTGTTTGAAAAAGAACGCCAAATAATCTACTATCATCGAAAACTTAATGACTAATTACACTTCAAAAAGCAAAAGTTGCCCTTATCAAATTGGAAACACGATCAGACAAAATTCCTCCTCTTTCTTACCACCGTCTTTTTCTAAGAACATTTATATATGTAATAATAAATTATATTTTTTCACTGGTAGTCAAGACTATTCCGACCAATTCATCAAATTGTTGAACATACGTTGGGATAAAGGAGGGGGTGGGGGGTTGAAAAGAAATAAAAGCGTGTATTTCATGTGGGTTCTCCATCATAAAGGGGCGTTTACAGAAACATCAATTCCGAAAAAAATAGGATCTATTAGAACGAAATGCTTTTTCGGAACGAAGTTTTTTGAACCAATGGGATTCCGAGATGTAAGGTAGTAGTTAGAATCGTGCCAGGTGGGCATGCGAAGGGTGGAGTGAGGTGTAATTTGAAACCCGAAATTAACTGTAACCTCGTATCAAAAAAGTCATGATATGTTCTGACCAACCAACACACAGAGATTCAGATGAAGGCTACCAGAACAATCATTTCTGATTAGAGTGGATGATATTAATGGAGATCCTTAATGGCAAACGATAAAAACTTTTTTTTATCATTCCAAGATATTCTTATTTTTTAACAATTCTTTGATTAAATTTTATGAATAATTTTACAAATGCACTCCTCGTTTATATATAAGAACTCTTCAAAGAACTTTTACAAGAAATTCAATTATTTGAAAAACAAATTATTCAAATGACTTGATTCTATTATAGAGGGAAAGGGAAATCTATTATACGAGGCGAAACTGGAGTTAACTATTATTCAAGATTTTAAAGAGAGAAAGGAAAGGTTTCCATTAAAGAGCGAAAGGAAAATCTATTATACGAGGAAAAACTGAAGTTAACTACTATTCAAGATTGAAGTATATCTAGAAAATTTTTTGTGAATTCTAAATTTGATTTAAGTTTGAAAATTTTTAGTCTGTTATAGAGAGAAAGGAAAATATATTATACGTAGGTGAAACTGGAAATAACTATTATTCAAGATTTTAAAGTGAGAAAGGAATGGTTTCCATTAAAGAGAGAAAGGAAAATCTATTATACGAGGAAAAACTGGAGTTAACTACTATTCAAGATTAAAGTAGACTTAGAAAATTTTTTGTTGAATATAAAGTTGATTTAAGTGTGAAAATTTTTAGTCTATTATTGAGAGAAAGGAAAATATATTTTACTAGGCGAAACTAGAGTTAACGATTATTCTCATTGTAAAGCTAGAAAATCTTAAGTCTAATAGCCTGATCCTACTATGGAGTTTAAAAAAAAATCTATTACACGAGAAGAAACTGGAGTATGGCCGTGATTTTTACTATTAATCAAACTATTAATCAAAATTAAATAGAGCTAGAAAATATTAGTCAAATAGCCTGATTCTTTTATAGAGAGAAAGGAAAATGTATTTATTGTACGTCACGAAACTAAAGTTAACTATTACTCAAAATCAAAGTAGAGCTAAAATTATTAATCAATTAGCCTCAATCTAATATAGAGGAAAGGGAAAATATATTACACAGGACAAATCTAATGTTAACTATTGTTTATAATCTAAGGAAGGTTTCTATAAAAAAGAGAATATAAAATTTATTATTCGAGATGAAACTAAAATGAACTATTATTCAATATCATAGTAAAGATAGAAAATATTTGTCAAGAAAAAGCTGGAGTTTAAAATTCCAGAAACTTCTAGTATCAATAACTAAAATTTAAAGAGCTATGGAAAATATTGCTCAAGAAGAGACGAGAGCTAAAGAGAAAGCTGGAACTAGAAACAACTAATCAGGAATTTAGAACTAGACACAAACACTCAAAAAGCTAGTTTTAAAATAATAGTCAAGCGAAGTCTGAGGCATGAGGCTATTATTTAAGAAACTTCTAACAGCAACTGCTATGCTTTCAAAATGCTAGAGGTTCAAAACGAGGCTGCAGCTAGAAACTATTATTCAAAAAGAAGCTGGAGCTGCATACTGTAATGCAAGAAGAAGATAGATCTAGAAGCTATTATTCGAGAAGCTAGATTTAAAACATATTTGTCAAAAAGAATCTGAAGCTTGAAGTTAATATTCAAGAAACCTTCCAATAGCAATTGCCATAATTTATGAATCTAGAAGCTATAATTGAAGAAGATGCTTAGGATAGAGACTGTTATTCAGGAAGAATCTGGAGCTAAGGAATTGTAATAATAATTCATGAATTATAACAATTGCAATTGAAAAACTATCTAATGCTATAAATTAATAAAAAAAATTGAAACTTGAAGTTATTTTTCATGAAACTTCTAGAGACAATAACAAACATTCAAAAAGATAGAAACCATTATTCAAGTAGAAATTGGAGCTCGAAGTTGTGATTTAAGAAGAAAGTGAATCTTAAAATTATTATTCAGGAAATTTCCAACAACCACAGTTAATGTTTAAAAGAGAAACTAGAGCTCTAACTATTATTCAAAAAGTAGGAGCTAAAAGCTGTTATTAGACAAAGAGCTTGAATCTGATATTTGAGAAGAAACTTAAGCTAAAAGCTTCTATAAAAATTTTATTTTAAATCTCTTATCTAACAGATGACTAAGAAATCTAGCAACTTTTCGAAATGATAAATTTCAGTAATTTTAATGTTTTTAAAAATGTTTAAATGTTTTGGAATACTTATATATATGAAATTTAAACTACTGATTTAAAGTGGATAGTATCCTCTGAACTCTTGAGTCGTTTGAATAAAATATGTAACATTGCATTAAATAAGATTTACGCTTAAATCAATGTTATAAGATTTAGAAATTTCGTAAAGAAATTGCCTTTTCTTTTCTCAAATGTAGCTTTTATTTCAAATTTGAAATTTTTCCTCCACATGTAATTTTTTTTCCTTCAAATATTTTGTTATAATTTTTTGCACTTAAACTAAATTTGAACTCTGAATTTTGCTGCAGTAATCTAATTTTAAGAATCTTAATATAAAGTCAAATAAAAGATGTAATGTTGCATAAAACAAGATTTACGCTTTTACTTCAATTTATAAAATTTTACTTTTTCACATCTTTAACTCAGAGCAGCTGTTCCCAAATGGTGTTCCGCAGAACCTTAGTGTTTTGTGGAAGAGTTAAAGGGTTCCGAGAGTTGGAACATTTGTTTTAACTAGTGATCTATGATATCTTTCATTATAGTTAGATACTATCAATAATCCATTATTTATTTTATATCGCTTGAACTTATGAAATTATTTAATTGTAAAATGCCATTGAAAAAGAAATTGATAATTTATTTTATAATTTTTATAATAATATTAAATAAATCATGAAAACAATGCTGCATTAATAAACTTTCATTATCACTCTTTTCAGGCAAAAACGAAATTGAAAAATTTGTTTTAAAAAATTGTGTTTCCCAAATAACGATTTTCAACATTAATAACTAATCATTTTAGTTCTTATTTCAAGGAAAACCATATTTCTGCTTGTTTTATTCATTTTCAGCTACAAGCATACATTACACTAAAAACAAATTAGATACAGCCCCGAGCTAAAATTAGATAAAAACTAGATGCGGTTCCTAACTTAAAAACTAGATACAGCTCCAAGACTTCGAATTCTATTGTTGGACATAAAAACTAACTTAAGATTATTCCTCATTTCTTTTATTAATACCAATCTTAAGTCTCTTATTGGTAAATAAGTTCGCAAATGTTTATATTGTGTATTTTATGTTTACTTTGATTACTATGACTTATATGCCTAAAAACTATGTATTCTAAGTCCAAAAACTGGATACAGCTCCGAGTTAAGAACGAGATGCAACTCTGAGCTAAAAATTAGATACAGCTCCAAGACTTCGAATTCTATTGTTGGGCATAAAAACTAACTTAAGATTATTCCTCATTTCTTTTATTAATACCAATTTTTAGTCTCTTACTGGTAAATGCATTTTCAAATGTTCATATATTCTATTTCATTACTATGATTTACTTCGTTTATGGATTCCATGTCTACATGTCTAAAATCTATGTATTCTATGTCTAAAAACTAGATACAGCTCCGAGCTAAAAACTAGAAACAGAGACTTCGAATTCTATAGTTGGGCATAAAAACTAACTGAAGATTAATCCTCATTTCTTTCATTAATGCCAATTTTAAGTCTCTTATTGGTAAATACGTTCGCAAATATTTATATATTCAATGTTCACTTTTATTACTATGATTTACTTTGTTTATATATTCTATGTCTACATGCCTAAAACATGTTTCTAAAACTATGTATTCTATGTCTAGAAACTAGATACAACTCCGAGCTAAGAACTAGATGCAGCTGTGATCTAAAAACTAGATACAGCTCCAAGACTTCGAATTCTATTGTCAGGCATAAAAACTAACTTAGGATTATTTCTCATTTCTTTTATTAACACCAATTTTAAGTCTCTTATTGGTAAATACGTTCGTAAATGTTTATACGTTCTATGTTTACCCTGTTTACAATGATTTACTTTGTTAATATATTCTATGTCTATACATTATTTGTCTATATAAATGTCTATATATTCTATTAATTTAGAGTTCCGCAGAAAGAAGGTTGATCATTTAGGGTTCCATTGCCGAAAAAAATTATTAAGCTATAATCTAGAGGACTCTTTTATAAATCTTTCCAATTTTTTTCACCGTTATTGTTTGTTGCATTTTTGGCATTTAAAAATAAATTGAAAATAATTGGGATTTAAGAGTCTGACGTAAGCACTACTCATATTTATCCCATGCCAGCAAAAATAAGCAAATCACAAATTCCTCTGGGTGCTTACGTAATATTTGACCGCATCCATTAAAACAATAAATAATAATAATTTATATAAAAATCCTTAAGACATACGAAATAAATCTAAGTCACGATTCAAATAAATTTCTACAAAAAAAATTCGCGTTCATTACCATACCTCCCAAAGAAAGAACGATCATTAATAGACCAAAGGTCTAGAACAATTAATATTTTCCCTCCTCCCTACATTCTCACCCGAGGATTTAAGATTCGAATGATGGAATTATCCTCCTTTTGAGGATCACTTTCAATCTCTGGGATGCTTTGACCGCCCAGATGACCTTTTAGTCATTGATGCAGAAGAGTTTGACCTTGAATGAAATTTTATCTCTCTAAGTTTCCGTCTCAAATTTCTTGTTCTATCAGCAAGTTAATACGGAGGAGAAAGATGTAATCTTTTCTCATGCTTCGTTCGAATTTATTTTGTTCGTGATTCCCCTGCTAACCTAATGTAGGGATGTTTCGCTTTTTTTGTTCGATTTGATAAGTTGAACTGATTTTGACGTACCTGTTCCAATTTTGTTTTTAAATAACAGGTTTTTTGGTTCTTTAAGCAAATCGAAATGGTTTATAATTGTGTATTTTTCCTACTTTCAAGGTACTATTTAAATCAATTTTCTGATTGAAATAGTTTTTGACTGCTAAAGATTTTTAACTTTAAACAAATATCAGAAAATATCTCTGAAAAACAGATTTTATATTTTAATAAAAGAAGAAAAAAACTATTCTGTGCAGAAATTTATTATTTTTTTAAAGAAAACTAAGGTACATTTTTACGTAAAAATTGAATAAAATGCAAGTAAAAAAATCATTATAAGCAATAATGAATTATACTCGTTTTTGATTAGGAAAATTATTTATTTTTAAAAAATTTTTATTATTAATTTGAAAAAATAAAGAAAAAAAAAGAAGTTGAAATTGTAAAAAAAATTACAAACAACTGTAAATTATTCTTGTTTTTAATTTAAGCTAAAATTTTATTCTTGCATTAATTTCTACTATTTATGAGTCAAAAATTGAGTAAAATTAAGAATAATTACTCATTACATTTGCTGTAAATTAATTTTAGTAAATTATGTTTTCACTTTTTTGTTGTTTAGGAGTAAAAATTAAAAACGAAAGCATTTGGGAGTAAAACAAATTCTAACTAAACAGTACGCCTATTATTAATGCTTTATCTGTTTTATTTATTTATTTATTTGTTTGTTACAAAGATCATTGTTTTATTCATATGAAGTCTTAAACAAACAAATATGTGTTTGAAAATTTAATATTTCATAAAAATGTTAATAATCATGAAAAAAATTTATTTCAATGAATTTGTTACGCTTGTATTTAATTTCGCTTGTAATTGCTTTGAAAACTTATTAAGAAAAATTTTATTTTTATTTTTATTTTTTCGACTAATTCAATAAAACCAAATATTTTCTGGGAAGTACATCTGCTATCTAAAAAAGGAAGGAAATTCCTCACAAAAAACCCCACGAAAAACCTCAAGTTTAAGATATAAATGTTTCATGATTATACCTCTGAACTGAAAAATCATCATCATTACTCTCCTCAAAAACAATAGTTAAAATAAGAAAGGGATTGTTAAACAGCCTCCTGAATAAATGACCGATGATCTTTAGGGTGACCCTTCTGACCTCCTACTGCTTCGAAAATGTTCAACAGCTCCATCGTCTGAGTTTTAAACCTTCCTTCCAATACTTCAAGAAACTTATCTTTTTCTTAAAAAAAGAAAAAAAGAAATAATAATAACGAATCTAAATACTTATTCTAATTATTAACAATTGTCTTTTTATGCATTGTTGTTTATAACCTATATTTAAATTGTTTTAGTAAAGACACTTCAAGTTTAGAATGTCAATGAGAAATTGGAGATTTTCTTTTGATAGCAATGGATAACAATGGAAATTTTCTTAGGTGCTAGGAGGGTCCCCTCCCAGCTCGCTCCGCGCATCAACCCCTGAATTTGCTTCTCTTGCGCTTTTTTTTTCTTTTTTCTTTTTTTTCCTTAAAAAATCTATATTTTTAAAAAGAGTAAAATGATCATTCTGCTAATGAAAAGTCTAATTATTACAACAAGTGACAATATTTATTTATTACATTAATAAATGTAATGGTGATGAATAAGATGTCAAGATTTGTATCTAGTAACATCTGATCTCTCACTTACTCTTTGTAAGAGTTATTGCTTTCAACATCAACTTAAGAGTGATCTTATAAAACAAAGAACACGAGAGAGAGAAAAAATGATTAACTAGTCTTTATTTAAGCAAAAACCTGAAGAAAAAAAATCAGGAAAAGGCATCTAAAATTGCATTGAAATTTCTAAAAATTATTAAGTTCATAAATAAATAATGTCAAGCTTCAACTCTGTACCGCATACCAGCATTTTGAAGAGCGGCCCTCATAGTATTTTTTCATTCCAGTGTACTCCTTGGAGTGTACATATTTTTTTCTACGCATCATCGTAATTTCAAATTTCTAAATCTTATAGTTTATGCACAACAAAAAATTTTTTTGCGTAAAGTTGAATACCCAATTCATCGACGTTGGTACTTATGATTTTTAATATGGAGAATTATAATAAGCAAGCATAAATAAATTTTAAATTAATGAATGTTGATTCCGCAAATGTTTAATTTCTCTTTTCTTTTTCTTTCTTTTTTTCGTATTTAAATGTTAAAAATATAATTAAAAAATTTGTGTCCAGTGTAAATTTAAATTTAATGCATATGTAATATTTTTAAAAATTGCTTTGTATTATTTTATGCAGGTCCTTCCAAGTCGAAACCACTTTTACTCCAAGAACTAATACGTGAGTAGATTCATTAAATTTTTTTTAAATGATAATGAACCGAAAAACTTTTAAGGAATTTTCACGAAAATTGTAAAAAAAGCAGAAAAAGACATTAGTAATTTTTAAAAAAAAAATTATTTCAGTTTCAATTTTTATTGACCATTTTGGAAAACTGTCAAAAATTAAAAACATTTTCTGCATGCTTAGCTGAGCAAAAATAATCCACATGCATAAATATATTCTATTGTTTACTTAAAATTTCAAATATGATAAAATTTCTATAAATCTCTTTTAAATTTCGTTAAATTTCAATAATCTCTTGAAAATTTGAAATTTTTAATCTCTTAAACTTTAATAATTTCTTTGAAGTTCCTTTAATAACAATAAATAAATAAATAAATAAAACTTCGGAATTGCAAAAAATCCCCTTTCCAATTTTCCTAGAAACTGTTAAAAGTGCTATGAAAAAATATTTGCTTTATTATATATAATTGTTGTAAATTCTTTTTTGACAAAATTAACTATCAAAATTAATTTTAACTTTAAACTTCGAGAATTTTTCAATAATACCTAATGATTTTTTAGCACAGAGTTTACGAGCTAAGAGGGAAGATGGGATGCATCATAAACGAATGAGTTTCGCGTAGCATTCCCTGACCGTTGATGCCATCGTACGCAGCTAGGGGAGTTTCACTATCATAACTTTTCGTAAACTGGTAATTATTGTGAAAAATTACATTCAAATAGGGTCCAAAATAGCTGTTCTATCGTACCATGACACAGCTATTTTTTAAACCATTTAAATGAAGTTTTTGACAATATTATTATTATTATATACAAAATAAAAATAGGATATTTCATGTAAGTAAGAGCACCGCTTGAGATGCGAATGAACAGGTACTTTATAATGGGGATGATATTTCCGGTCATGGGTTGCTATGAAATTCTTAATCCTTATGATCCTTCCTTTCCAAGTTTGCAATCGCTCTTCTGAATTACCCACTAGATGAATTTTATATTTTAGTTTTAGTAAAACTTTTAAATACGATATGACCATTATTTACGAAAATATTAACCAAACAAAAGTGCCTTAATTTTCTATGTTCCAAACATTAAAAATCAATGATCTTTCAAAACAATTAATTAAAGTATATATTTTTTTAATATAGTTAGTTTAATATTCTAAATTATTCTTGAATAATAACAATTTGTACCTCGAAGGAATTCGCCATAGATTTTGTGTTTGGATACACTACTTTGTCTTTTTAAAAAATATTATATGGTTTGTTAACAAATCTGAATTCCTGAAAAAGAATTATAAATCAATTATTCTTCTAAAACAGTAATATCAAACGCTTATTTAAAATATTGTATATCTTTCTAAATTATTCAGAAATTACTATATGTAACCTTGGGTATGGCACCACAGATTTCTAGTTTTTATGTACTGCCTTGTTTTGATTTATTTAATGTACTTTGTTGATCCAAATCTGAGGAAAGATTATTTATCAATCACTCTTTCAAAAATATACATACATTTAGTTTAACATTCTAGATTATTTTTGAATTATGACAATTTGTGGTTCTATCGAAGCCATCCTACATTTTAAGTTCGTATGTGCTGCCTTGTCTTTAAAAAAATGTATTTGCTTTGTTAACAAACATAAAATCTTGAAACAAAATTTAAAATCAATCATTCTTCTAAAAGATGCAAATCCTACATTTATTTAAAATATAGTAACTTTATAAAGTATTTCTGAATAGTAACTATTCCTTTCTAACTTTAAGAACTGCGCTATAGACTTTCAATTTTACGTACTGCTTGGTTTTTATTAATGTAATGTGCTTTGCTGCAAGACACTGAAAATATATAAATCAATCATTTATTCAAAAATGTGCATACATTTAGTTTAATATTCTAATTATTCTTGAATCATAATGCTTTGCAGCTCTAAAAAGTCCGCCATAGATTTTGAGTTGACATGCTCTGCTAAAAAAGACAGTTGACATGCTCATCTTAAAAAAGAATTACAAATCAATCCTTCTTTCAAAAGATTTCATTCAAGCATTTATTTAAAATATAGTTAAACTTTGATAAGTATTCCTAAGTAGTACCTATTTGTAACTATTGCACCATAGATTTTCAATTTCTATGTACTGTTATGCTTTTTTTTTTTGTTTTTTGTTTTTCAAAATTAAATATGCTTCGTTGATCAAATCTAAAGAAACATATACGTTAATTATTCCTAAGCATTGCAACTATTTGCAACTATTGCACTATAGATTTTAAGATTTTATGTACTGCCATGCTATTTTTTTTTTTTTAATTTAATATACTTTGTTACACATGTCTGAAAAAAATCATAAATCATTCATTCATACGAAAATAAACATATATTTAGTTTAACTTTCTAATTTATTCCTGAATAATAACAATTCGTAGCTTTAAGTAATCCGCCATAGATTTTCTTATTCTGCGACAGAAAAAGGCCTAAGTAAATCGCCAAAGATGACAACAGAGGTAATTGTAATTAGATTTAGGCATGCACACCCTTTATAGTATCGGGTTCTCAGATATAACAATCACTATTCTTTCGGGATTTAAGAAAAATCAATAATTACTGAGACACAAGGGCAACTTGAATATTTGACTAAGACTCCCTGTTGTTGTTGACGTCACCGTGATTAGAACGTCCTCCCTGGTTGATGGATAGTCCCTGAGAGAAAAGTATTCTTTTTTAAAAAAGAAAGCGACACTGCTTCATATTCAAAAGAGTCCTGAAAGCAAAGCAGATAAAAGTCACGACTGTCACTTTTACTTGGGCAGTCGCCTATTTGAATAGGGGTGCTCCAAATATTTATGTCGTATAGGAACGACGTTTAGGAACGAATAAAGCAAAATTTTAATTGACAGTCCTATAGGATTTTAGTGATGGCAATAAGAGGAATTCTTAGAATTGATTTTAGTTTTACTCTTATTTTGACTGTATTTCTGATCCAGACTCTGGCTGCATAGATGAGTCTCTCGGTTACTTGGACGTAGTTCTTTTTTAGAACATGATGGTTGAGTCCCTGATGGCGAGTCACATGATGGTGACTCTGGCAATCTTTTCTAACTTATGATTGAATAACTGAACACGATCCTTGACCTCATCAAGATGAAGAATTCAGGTTGGGCGCATCATAAACGATTAAGTTTCACATAGCCCTCCTTGATTGTAGATGTAATCGTACGCCTCTAGGGGCATCTCCTCACTATGAACTGGTTTCTCGTTAGCTAGTATTTATTGTAAAAAATTGCATTTAAATAAGGGCATACATTATTATTAATAATAATTGTAATAGTTTCAGTTTGTAGCAGTTTCAATTGTAGTAGTTCAAATTGGGTTAGAATCATCTTAGGCTTTTAAAAGAAGTAATTCTCATCACTCTCAAAACTTTTTTGAAAAAAACTCGTTTTAATAAAACTCTCTCGTTTATAATTTTCAAAAAATCTCTCGTTTTTTTTTTTCGGGTCCTTAGCTGTATTCAAAAATCTTAGCCATCGTTTTCTCGAAATTTCTCAATTTTTGACGAAACTGCTTCCTTGTTAGTGTGTCACCTCAGAGAACTTAGGGAGTTCTCCAACAATTTTTGCTTGCCTTTGAAACCGATTGCTTCGATTTGTGATACATTGTCAAGCATGTTTCCAGTGTTTAATTCCTGGCGAAAACAGATCCATTTACTTATACTTATTCTCCTATTATTTTACGCTCATGTCTTATTCAAATAGAGTTCTAGCGCATTTTGTACAAACGGTTTCGTCAAAAACGATGACGATTTTCTTACCACTTTTGAAGTGAAATGACGAGTGATTAAATTTCAAATTGGCCGGATCACGCTATTGGTCGAAAATGACCTCACTACTTGTGGGAAAGAAAATGGTATGTATTGGCTAGTGTTGACGTGATTTTTGAAAATTGCTGAGAATTTTGCTTTAAACAAGTTCCTTTATTTATATTTGATAACTTTATTATTGATTTTATTACAGTCTAAAGATATGTAACTACATTAATTTTCAAATATGTTTTTTTTGTCCGTTGTTTCGAAAAATAATTAATTTTTTTAAAAAAATTGTTGTTCAATATAAAAAAAAATAATGCAATTTACTGAATTTTAAAAAGGCACTAATGGCGAGAGAAATAGTAACATTGCTACCGGGGTTAAATTAACTGATAGGTAATTAATATAAATTCTGTGACCGTAGACAGTATTTTGTTTTGTTTCTGTAATATAAAGGTTTAGAATGTATAATGCATATCACTAAATGAACATCTCTTTTAATTATAAAAAAAGATATATTATTTACAATTGACACAATTTTTCGATAATTTCTATTTAAGTAAAAAGTCATTGAAATAAAACTTAATTCTGATATTACGTAAATATTCACATGAATGAAAGAAGTCCAGAGGCCACGTTAAAATAAAAATAGCCAATACATACGATCTCCCTTCTCACACGTAGTGATGTCATTTTCGAACAATAGCGTGGTTCGTCCACTTTGAAATTTAATCATTCATTTGAAATGGGTACACTTAGTATTCACTCGAGAAAATTGATCAGAAAATCAAATTCAAACTGTAGCTTTGCAAGAAAGCAGTGAAGGGTTAATTTAAAAAAAGCTAGAAAAAAAAGCACGCATATTATATTTTAATAGGTTACAAGTTGATGTTTGCTTACATATGTTTGGTACACAAATTCTCACCTTGAAAAAATCTAACGGGACTAGAATCTCATCACATGGGGAAAAAAGAGAAAAAAACTTCTCGTGAATGTGGAACAAAAAGACAGTCTTCCAGGAACAAAATTATGCTTGGGTGGATGGATTTTGGCATTAAAAATGATACAAATTTCCCCGAAAAAAAGTAAATTCAGGGACGATTATAAATTTTCTGGTCAAAAAAGAAGCAAATCGTATGTGGACAAATTCACACTTTCACAAATTAACATGCTACAGATCTTAGTTCTTTACACTTAAACATTTTTAGAGATTGCTAACAATAAGTTTTATCATTTATTTTTGCATTGATAAAAATCAATATTATAAAATTAAAAAAATAACCAAAAATTAATCAAACCAAAAAAATTACCAAACTAACTTACCGAAAACTAATAGATATATATATTAATATATATATAGTATATATTAAAATTTATACATAAATAATAGTATACTTTATTAATATATATTATAAATGGAATATTAATCTTCAGATAAGGTTTTTTTAAAAAAATAAAGAAAAGAAAATAATAAATCGAATGATTGACTTCAAAACAAAACCGATTTAAGTTTAGTTGTCTCGAATATAAGATAGTTTGTTTAGGAAGTTCTGCTGACATCAAGTGAAGTTTGAGCTATTGAAATAAAAATCTCGAAATAGATCAATTTTTCCATAACAATGGTTATATAAATATTATTTAAAGCAAGAAGAGTGAACAAAATCACAAAAAAAGTACTTGAAATTTCAAAAATTTTCGAAAATATTTGAGTTAATTTACAAACAAAAGCGACCTTTTCAGCACGTCAAATTTCAACTCTCTAATTGCATTTCAGTGGACAGTAGATCAGCTAACAAGCTTTTTTTCACTTTTAATTTAACAGTTGATAATTCTCAAACTAATAATTTAATGTTAAATATTTTTATTCCACCGAATTTCTTGCACATTCTAATTTCAAGTTTCTAACTCTTATAGAATTTGCACAGCGAAACAAAATGTAACGTGTAACGTAGTCAGGAAAAAAAATATATTAAAAAATAACTAAATAATAAAATAATAATTTAAAAATTCCAATAAATTTTGAACAAATAAAAATTTTAAGAAAAGTATGAGTTAAGTTCATAAACAGAAATAGCCATCTCAACATGTCACGTTTCAGTTTCAATCCTGCATTCTGCTGTCTTACCGCTGACTGCGGAGTGTCCCGCATGGTGTTTTTCGTACACGTTTGAAAAATAATAACTCTCAAAAAATTATCAAATATTGATTTTCTTATCTTAGTGTCTTCTCTTTTTTTCCAAATTTTTCTACACACCTTCTTAATTTCGTTTTGTAGTTAATAGTTCGTTTTATAGTTCGTATTGAATTTTATAGTCTTTGCGTAGCAAGACCAAGTCTAACAAAAAATACCTAAAACAATATGGTGCTTACGATTTTTTAAAATAGAGAGAAATAAATTTAATTTCAAGTTTGCATAAGAAATTGTAATTCATTTTAGTAAATAATCCCATTTTAATGCTAATTAGAATTTTTCTATTGAAAATTTAATAACATTTATCTTTATTTTCATTGATAATATGAATGAAAAAATTTAAGATTGAAACAATGATTCATTCTCCTTCAAGCGTTGACCCCATGTCTAAGTTGACCACAATTTTTCTTTTAATGGTGGGCAATTGGGGGTTGTCCTATTGGCCACAGAAATGCCAGAACTGCTACTCTCTTCTCATTACCCAGTGGGCACCTGTGGCGAAGACACGGCTGTGGAGCAGCGTCGCCCACGTCACACAACCACAAACCCGTTTATAAGGCGGGTCACATTCACACAATCGCACACAAAGAAGAAAGGACATAGAACACTGAAAGAAAGAAACATCCATGCCCTGAGCAGGATTCGAACCCGCGACCAGTGGCTCCGCAATCAGGCACGCTAACCACTCGGCCACCAGGTCGGTAAGTTGACCACGAAAAAAAAAGGTAAACTGATCACGTGGTTAACTTACGCAGGTGTAACTGTCATTAAAAAAAATTTAATCTCAATTAGTTTTAGGTTTCAATTATATCATTCCTTATTTTATCTTTGTGATTTAAATAAAGAAGTTCATCATCATTGGTATATTGCAAAATACTACTCAATTTTTCTTTTATTTAAAAAAATTTATGACGGTACAATCATAAATCGAAATTCTTCATCGAAATCCATAATTCTTAATTTCAACCATCCAACGAAACGCAAACAACTGAAATAGTTATTTTAGAATAACCGGATCATAAAGAATCCTCTTCTCGCATCATATTCGAACCCTTTTGCAATCTATCCCCTTTTAAACTCGAGAATGGATCGGAAGTGAATGGAAAGTTATACGTTCGAAAAGATAGGACCTCGAAACCGCGGAATATCCCTTAAATCAATGAAGACGAGAAGAAAATATGTAAATGTAATAGTTTTAAATTCCTCCACGGCTGTCAGTCAGATTTGACATTGAGTAATGCCTTAGGCAATGCAATATGGCCTTTCGTGAAACGTAATAGGCGGCCTTTTATAAACTAATTAGGATTGAGAGTAAGATAGCGGGGTGTTCCTTCACTGGGGTGGGGAGGCATTGAGGGGGTATGGACAATATCATCAGGAGTATTATAGATTGTAGGGTTAACTGGTGAAGCATCGAATGTAGGGTGAGTAACTAGATTGCATAGTAATTCCTTATTTGATTCTAGAAGTTAAGATCGGTATAGAATAAAGGTGTATTGATTCATTAAAGATGCGAGTATAATACGGTTATGATTACGGTTTATTCGCAGGAAACTTCGAGAATGCGTGTCATTTATCGGAATTTATTTTGAATTCGAACTGACATTAAATCGGTTGGAGGTATGTTCGTTATAAATAAATACAATAAATTTTAAAAGGTAAAAACAAGTTAATTCGTGTAATTTTTGTTAAAGGTACATGAAATAAAAAATAAATAAAATACAATATGTTTTATAAAAAAATTATCTAAAATAAAAGATATATTTCGCAACAGTACCTAGAATAGTAGACAGTTTTTATGAGAATAAATAAAAAATACTCCTTTTTTGTTCAAAAATACTTAAAATATGGTAATATTTCACAATAATATCCCTTTTTAGAAGACCGGTGACGCCCGGTGGCTGAGTGGTAGAGCTTCGCTCTTCCGTGCCACAGGTCCTGGGTTCGATCCTCGGGCCGGCCAAGGTTGACTCAGTCTTCCATCCCTTCAGTGGGTCGATAAATGAGTACCAAGCATGCTTGGGAACTAAACACTGGGGGTCTCGTGTTCGGCCGGAACATCTGCTCCTACACCAGAGAGCCCAAGGTCAAGAAAACTGAGATGGGCACAGTAGGCCTTGGCTCTTATGGGCTGTCGCCCCACTGAGTTTAGTTAAAGCACCGGTGGGATATAATCCCTGTTCGCTATCATCATCAATTACCCCGACTGCATATCTAAGGTACTATAATTTATAATAGACCATTTTCTGTACTTAAATATGTAATAGACTATATTCAATATATTATGTAATAGTATAATATGCAGCGGACTACATATTCATCAACTTCCCCGACTGCATATCTAAGGTACTTTAATATGCAATAGACTAATTTTTGAAACAGTATCTAATATCAGAGATAGTATTTTTACAGCTGTACCTTAAATAACAAACCAATTTTTTAAGGCATTTGTGCCTAGCATCTTTGTAAAATGATAGCTACTTTCTCCAAAAAAGAAAAAAGTGGTAGCACAGGTGGCTTATAACTAGGATTGATTTTGCCGAAACAAAGTGCCTCTCTCTGTCGGTAATGTAATAATAATATAAATGCTTATAATTGGCTCTGAAGTAGGGTACGTTACCTTTTCTTAAGTTAAAGTTTAGGTAACAAAAAAATATATCCACTTGGCATTCACAAAATTGCACGGCCACCTTTTCAGATGGCAGTTTTTCCTATATAGACAGCTTTTTGTGCCAAATCATAAGTGGGTTTAAGAGATAACTTTTTGTATAAGTACTTGAATATGAAAATTATGGAAATTATTTTAATGTTTTTCATTGTTTCAGATAATTTATTTTGATTTATTTATTCTCGAAGAAATATAAACACTGAAGTAATAATGCGTGTTCAGAAAAGCACGAAGAAGCAGTTCATGATAGGGACGAGCCCTAATCGGCGTATGACGACATTTCTCTGCTCGGGTTCCTATGTAATTTTAATTCTGGTGGTGTGCCCTAAATCGCTTGGAAGCAACAACTGTGAGACCCCTATTATATCTAACGCTCCTAAACTTGCTGTAACAATGCATTAAGCGTCATTTCGATGGGGGGGGGACTAAAAATGTCATTTTAAAAAAAACTGTTGCTTGGGGAGAGAAATCGATTGCAGATTTTGAAATCAGTGACATGAAAATATCCAAGATCCGACAAAAAATTTTACGCAGCAGAAAATAAAAAGAATAGTTTCCCCGTATAATTTATACAAGAATGAGTTTTGTATAAATATTAACCTAAGAAGTAATATCCAAAAAAGTAAAAATCCAAATTTATAGCTTTAAAAAACTCGATTAAATCAGAAAAAATGAGTGATAAATTGAAATAGTGTGTTATTAAATAGTGTTGTTAAATTTACTTTTAACGAAAAAGATAGTGTGCGACTTATTTGCTTTAGATTTCATTATATCATTTACTTATTTTATTATATTTTTTATTTTTTATTGTGTAAAATGACTAGCACTCATATGTACATTCTACTCATTTTACACAATTAAAAACAATTATGAGTATTAATTTAATGATCTTGTTTCTGTAGTATAATATGCATGTCTTGGGACATTATAATGATAATTCTAGTTTTTCCGAAAGATGAGATAATTTCCACTAAATAACAGAAACCACTTATTTTTACTGTTGAAATCATCATTGTATTTTTTTCCACAAACTCTCTGTGAAAAGGTGACTTATTATATTGCCCCAGGTGCTTTATATTATGTAAGCACGAAAAATTTAATTCAATTTCCTAATCTTCATTTGCATTTATCCCTAAATTCACATAAAATAAATACCAGCTAGATGAAACATAGTCCTCTAATATCGAGTGATTTGCACCAATACCTCATTAGAGGACTGAAATCGTGACCAACATTTATAAATTTTGAACAACTTTCTTTTACCTAGTCATTGAGTTTGACATCAACTGGTGTCGCAATAATACATTACAAGACCATATATTTCAGCTAATAATATACCTATAAATAATTAAATGTATATATTAATGCCAAAAAAAGTCATAATAAATACGACTTTTTTTGTTGTTTTTCCTTTATTCATCAATATTCGAAATACTAGTAATTTTAATATTGGGACCTATCTAAGGAAAGGATTTTATTACCTGTTCGAGTAAATAATTTATATATTTATTATTCATTTAACTATACGCTTGAATTACCCTAAGTTCATTTAGTTGCAATTACCCATGCAAATGTGTTGCAAGACGAACACAGGTTTTGAACCTTAGAAATTAACCGAGACCTTTAAATGTTTGATGGTCAATAAAAAAAATCATATTTAATTAAAGCGCATAGACCATGAAATATCTTAAAGCGGTTTTGTTTTCATAATGATGTGGGTGAATTTTCTGATAAACCAGGAGGTCTTTGACTGGACATGGTAATGAACTATTATTTAAGAAAAAAAATTCTGTAAATATATCTGCATTTATTTATGCGTAGATTGCGTTATTCTTAACAAAATGATAATTTAAAAACTTTCCTTAACGTAATGGCCGAGAATATGTAATAATATTATTTTAATTTTAAATTTTGAACATAACATAAACAGAATTATAAACAGTGACTTAAACATATCGTTATTTTATTTTTATTTTACAACCATCGTTGAACAGACGTCCCAATTTTAAGTTTACGACTACCAATGTTCAGCAGCGTAGCCTTGTCATTTTAATTTGAAACAAGGGAACTTCTGTATCAAGTATTGCCTTCGTGGAAGACTTCTAGATGGTACTTACCCGCATTTGCGTTACATGGAGGAAAACCACAAAAAACTCCTACGGTCAGCTTGAAGCAAAGGGACTCTAACCCAAAGAATATAGAAAGGAAAAGAAGTCCAGCTCTTAGAATACGTAAGTAACGTGAGGAACTGCTCGAATCTGTATGGTATACGGATATGCCAGAAAAACAACTTACAGGGTGAGCAACATACTCAGAATTGACCAGAGCATCCTATGTACTAAGATCCAGCGCATGCGCATAAGAAGCAAAGTGACTACCAGGATGTACGTCTCCTATAAACCGATTGTTTGGCATCTCTATATGTATGGTTGGGTACGTTACCACTCGTTCCGTCGCTTTATTCTTTCTTTTTTGTCAAAATGTGTTGGCAGACTTGAAATATGAATGATAATAATGTATTGCTTGTTTCCTTTCGTATGCCTGTTAAGGCAGAGGGGTGAGATTGTTCTTGTTTTCCAGTGGCGCCATCTATGGCCAAGAATTCGACTTCTGTCACATCCATTACGTCACGCCCGTTTATAGGGAGGACACATTCATAATTCATTCATTCATCCACAGATCGTAACTTTGAACTGAATCAGAGAACGATCAATCTCCAATTCAGTACCCCCAGAGGTATTGATTTGTTATGAGAGCATGGAGGACTTTGCGACTTTACAGATTTAACGTGCACCAGTCACCATTTTACTACACAGGGAGTCTTCGGCCGGCGGGGTTCGAACCCATGAACTCTAGGACATGTGCCCAGTGCCCTACCGACCAGGCTATCCCTGCCCATAATAATGTATTCGTAAAGGAATATCTTTATTAACAGTACAGGACTGTTTATCATTAGTGTAAAATGCAGATCAAACCAATAACAAATAATAAAAAAATTCTTCTTCCCGATCACAGTAGTAGTTGGAATGAGAGGGGGTTGAAACCCGTTTCAAGAACTTCTGCTGCGTGCCTCTAAATGTTGCTTTTTCCTTTATACGCATGAACCACACCAAACCTTGGAGAACTGGTTTACATAATGTCTACGGAAGCTGGCCTTCTTCCCCTGTGTATATTCTTTGCTCTGACCCATGATCAGTCTACATCTGAGGATACTTACGTCAGCACTGTGGTCGGTGCTATCCGGGTGCGGAATTCGGAACGAACAGCCATCGCTGGGATTCGAACCCGAATCACCTCATTGAGAGACCAGCGCTCTTACACCTGAGCCACAACGACTCAAAACATATGGTTAATAAAAAATTCCTTAACAAAAATTCTTAAAAAACTAATAATAGAATAATAGTTTGGAAATATTCCTTAAGGGAATGACCGAAAATTTAATTTTGAATATTGATTTGTTGCTGAAAATTTGGTATAAAGAATTTGAAGTATTGACTGCGTGATCTGTTCCTTTAACAGACAGGATATCATTTTTTTATTAGAATTTGCGCCTAAGTGAAAAATAGTCATTTTCAAATAAATTAAAAGGATTAATCACGTAAAAAAAAATTTTTTTTAATTAAGCTAAGCAAATGAAAATATCTCCGTCCGTAATATACTCTCTATTTCAAAAATCAAAGAGGGTAGTGGTATTTTTGATGTAATAAGACACTTTCCCAAAAATGAGTAAAAATCTATAATTTGGCTAGAATTAGTTATTGATTACTGTCAAGGTTATGGGTCTGTTTTAATACAAGCTATGGAATTTTAAATGCATTGATAGTGAAAAGTTAAAAACGATTTTTTTGTAACATAGAAATATTGCAGCAAATTTCTAACGGTTCTCAAATTTTATGTGAATATTTTAAATAGTTGTTGAAATAGAATTTATTTATAGAATTTGATCACGACTCAAAAATGATGAAAGATAAAAAGATTTAATGGATATTTATTCAAAAAATTGCAAGAGGATTAAATATAAATTTAATTATTGAAATGGTCTATTATGCTGAATTTGACAAAACAAATTTCTTGTCCCGAAAATTTACCAAAGTATATTCATTCCTCTTACTAAACCTCTAATTATTTAAAAAGAATTAGTTTTATTGATTTTTTTCTCAGCTTATAATTTAAGAAAAAGGAATGCAAATTATCAATGTAATGATATATAAATAATTTTAAGAAATTTTAAAGACACAAAATGCATTTACTTTATTATGCTAATATACTAATTTATCAGAAAATAATAATTTTTTTATTTTATTTTCTAATAACAATAACTACTATAAACCTCTTGAAAATTTAAGTCTAAAATTATTTCAAATGTTTTGCTAATATTTTTTAGTGACTCATAATTAAATTTCAAGATTTTTTTAAATTTTTTCTCAATTATTAATGAGAATATTCTTTTAAAAAAGTAACAGCTGTTTGGAATTATATTTTTATTTAGCTACATCTTCGTCAAAAATGTTGAAAAAAAGGAAAAATCATTAAGTTCAGAACTACATTTATCAAATGTAGGAACTTTTTATAACCTTAAACAAAAGTTTTATTAATATGCCTCAATTTCCAACAAAGTCACGCAAACTAAACGGAGATTATCAATCTGAATAAACTGTATATATAGGTGTGTACTTAAAGTAGTCAACGCGTTCGTAAAAATGTCTTTTCTCTTCCATACACGCAAAATAATTTCGGAAGATCACCAATCAAAGCTCCGAAACCTGTGCTCCAATTATAATTACCGCTCTTTTTCTACTTCATAACGAACGGCAACTTTTTCTACAATTTTTACGCGTCGATTTTTATTTAGTTTCTTTCGTTCGAACCATTCAATGGCCATTAATCAAGCATTTTTTGACAGAAAGGCCGCTACGAGGGTAAAAAAATTAAGTTTGCAGCGCTATGCAGTTTAATTACGCGTTTTATGAAGGGGACGATACTTTTAATTAAAGAGTAACAAAATTCTAAAACAGATAGCTCTAGATTTTCGCATTAATGTTGCTCAGGTTTATTGTTGTCTTTTTTTTCTTTCTCTTTTTTCCTTTCAGAATTGTGAAACTGTCTCGTTAGAATATAATTATTTTTTAAACTATGTGATAAATGAATATTTCGTTGTAACAATTTATGCTTATTTCGCGTAATTAAAATTTAATAAATTAATAACATACTGTTATTGTAGTTTAGCATTAATTAAAATTAATGTTTTCAAAATAAATAGGATTTCATAAAAATTTTCGTTTAGAAAATGCGTGAAATTACAACGAATAAAAATATCTAATAGACGAAATACATATTTATAAAAATTACAATGTAATCAGTTTTATCAATGTTGATAAAATTTTCTTATTTTAAGAATTTGAAATTATGCTGTAACTAATTATAATATAGCATTTCATAGTTGCATCTATGCAAACGTATAAACTTTTATCCTTAGATCAGACAACTGAAATTATGGAGATATGCGATAGATTTTCCTATTGTTGTTACAAGTTGCTCAATTATAATTTACAATGGTAATAATATTCTGCAATAATATTTATTGCCTCTCTCTCTATGGCCAAAATATATATATATAAATAAATAAAATTTTAAAACATTATCTAAGAGTCAAATTATAAGACTTTTCAACAATATTTTATAAAATTGTTTTGATATTGTTGACAATGACAATTATATTTTAGATCTATCATAATACCTTAATGCGCCAACTGATCAGAAGTTTCATTTTAATTTTCATTTATTTATTTATCATTACTTTATTTCATTTTATTTTGCATTTATTTTTATTTATTTATTTATTTATTTGTTTATTTATTTGCACCATGAGATCAAATTTAAAGAATTGTCGCATTTTCCATTTTTCTCATTTAAAGAATTGTCATATTTCCGATAATAATCGGAAATATTTTGCAATAAAATGGTATTTTTACACTAATGCATTTGCAGTTGAGTCCGATACATTAAAGCAAAAGAATATTTGTGCTTTAACCTTTTCACTTCATAATGTGTGATATGGCATTTTAAAAAAAATATCTTCAAATTATTGGAAATCTTAATAATGTTTGTCAAAATTCGTAATATTTTACAGCATTTTTATTGCAATTGCATTCAACACCTTTTCATAAAAATGCCCCCATATGTAAAATTCTATAACCGGCGTTGATCAGCGGACCCAATTCTGAGTTTACTACTATTAATGTTCAACTCCGTTGGTCTGTAATTTTGAACCCAATCTAGATGACAAATGAACTTTTATATCAATCATTGGGGTAAACTAGCCTTCAAGGTGAACTTTTGATGAAACTAACACACAATTGCGTTACACAGAGAGGAAAATCACAAAAACCTCGCATGGTTAGCTTGACGGCAAGGATCCGTCTAACGCTGAGGATATTTTACGGCAGCACTGTGCTCGGTGTGATGCGGGTTCGGAATTCGTTTCGACCAGAAATCGTTGGGAATCGAATCGGGATCACCACATCGGGAGGCGAACGCTCTATCCACTCAACAGCCACGGCTCTAATGTGTGATATTTTTTTAAAAACCGTCGTTGAATAGTCGACCAAATTTTTGGATTTACGATTATCAATGTTCAACTCCGTAGCATTCTAACTTTGAACTCAATCCAGAAAACAAAGGAACTCCTGGATCAAGTATCGGGAGAAATTTGCCTTCGTGGAAAACTTTTTTATGGAACTAACCCGCATTTGCGTTACATGAAGAGGAAAACCACGAAAACCATCTAGGGTTAGCCTGTCGGTAAGGAGACTCTGACCCATGATCCGTCTACCTCTGAGGATAATTTTACGTGATTGTAACGCTCTATCCCTTATGAACAAATATGCCAGTCTGTCACTGTCGCAATAGACTGGTATGCGATAATATTGTAGTTCGTGTCACGCCTTAGTACTCAATAAGTAAATAAATGAAATAAAAAATGAACCAATAACAAATTCTATATAACTACAGTATTTTAAATCTTCAATATCATTTTTACGAAGCTATTTTAATGCTTCTCTTTTTCTGTTTAATATTTATTGGCAATAAGTTTCTATAAAAATGACATATTTATAATAAATACTGCACTGGGGTCTTATGTTCAAATTTACAAAAATTTGCCAAACCTTTCATGCTCTAAAAATTCTTGAGAATTTATACTCATTAACCAGAGTATTATGTAACACATGAAAAGATAGCGGCGTGTTGCATAATCATCACATTTCGTTACATCTGAACATGTGCAATTGTTTTAAAAGTTTTTCTTAAATTTATTTCAGATTATTTTCATCTCTTGTATTTAGGGTGTGTTAACGGTCAAATTGATAAAAACTTACTTCGATTTAATCGTATTGAATCGAATTATCTGTATCAATATTGTTGGAAACATATTTTGCAACATATTGAGATTACTTTACAAGATGGATGTTGCAGTTGCGTATAACGCCTAATTACTCCTTAAGAAAAGAATACCTTTTAATAAGTAAGCTTAGTGACAACATTAATATACTTTATTTCGTATTGAATGATTATATTTTCAACAATTATATCAATATTTCTTTCAATTATTTACAATGTATTTGTATTTTACAATGCGCAGTGTGAATAATAAGGCTAAACAATATTTTTTGTTCAATTTCATGTAATATTTTAATAAAACAGAAAAAATAATTATACAACAACTTTGCGTCAAATCTTCAATCATTTTTATTCCGTATCGTGTGATTATATTTTACACAATTGTCTCAATATTGTTGATAATAAATTGCAATATTATAGTATTTTACAATACCTCAGATCTTTAATAATACCTAACAGTACTGTTTGTAGAGTTTCATATAGCATCTTAATAAAACAGAAAAAATATCAATACATCAACTTTGTGTCTAATAATCAATTTTTTTCTTTCCAAATCGCGAGCGAATATTTTATGCAACTGCCCGAAAATTAGTGACAATAATTCGCGATGTTATTCGTAATTTGCAATATTTCCCAGCATTGCTAATATTGTTTTAAATAATACATTGTCTTTAGAGATAATACATTGTTTTTATAGTTTCATGAAGCATCTTAATAAAACTAAAACAAAAAAAATTTTCAATATATCAGTTTTGCGTTCAATCATCCATCTGTTTCATTTTGTATCTTTTGCAGATATTCAACACAAGTTTCTCAATATTGTTCATAATAGTTTGCAATATTATTTGTAATTTACAATATTTCACAGCGTTGATAATAATTCATAGAATTGTTTCATGAAACATCTTAATAAAACAGAAGAAAACTTCATTAACTCAGATTTGTGTTTAATCAGCAATCATTTTCATTCCATATCTTTTGATGGCATTTTACACAACTAGTGGGCTGCGCCCCCTGCTCGCTAACGCTCGCCAACCCCGGAAAATTGCTACGCAATCTTATATGGTTTGCTTCGCAAACCAAGCTCGCTTCTCTCGCTACTAACTTAGGTACATTGCAAATGCACAAAATTCTAAGAATTCAAAACAATCATTCAAATCCATATAACAACTTTTTTTTTAAAAAAAAATTACATCTTTTTAGTAAATACTAAGTCATTAAAATAAATTTGAATTCAAATAAATGACATGTAATTCGTTAAACCTATTAGAAATGTGCTATAGTATAAAATCTTAAGATAAAATTTCTAAAACTGATATCTCTTTAAAAAGGTTAAAATTTTGGCTATAATTAAGTCTATTAAAAATTGAAATAAGTGAATTGCAATGGAAAAACCTGCATAAACAAATAAATTCTAGTAAAACAAATAAATTCGTGATATAAATCAAAAATCGTCAAATAAATTCGTAATATATAAATTCGTGAAAAAAAGCGCTTTCGACAAAATACTAAAATAGAGATCTATCGACAAAGACTACTCACTTCTGCCTAGCTTAATAGTATGAGATTGCCGCAGCTGATGCTCTCTGGTTATTTCAGTTTCCGTTTTTAAAAGCGCTATATGTTGAGCCACTTCAGCTAGATTTGGCATGTGACATTTTTAGCGGCGATGATTGGTCGATTCGCCGTGTAAGAGAAATAGTAACGTAAACAAACAAAGCAAACGTTGCCACCGGCGGAAAAGAAATACAGCCACGAAGAAAATTTGGGAGCCACGTAAGAGAATTATATATATTAGATTGTCTCAAGATTATTAACAATAATTTGCCATTTTACTTGTAATTTACAATATTTCATAGCACTGATAATAATTCACAACATTTTTTTATAGTGTCGCAGTATTGTTTTAACATTGCACACAGACATTGATTTAAAATATTTCAGAGAATTTTTTGATTGCTAAAACAATCATGTCATTGTTTTTAACATTAATTTACAAATTTTTAACATTGCTAAAAATACTTAACGACGTTGATAATACTTTAAAGTATTGTTTCTAGAGTTTCATGTAACATCTTAATAAAAACAGGAAAAAATTTCATCACATCAGCTTTGTGGCAAATGATCAATCTTTTTCATTCCGTATCGTGTGACAATATTTTACGAAGAACACCAATTAATAAATCGAATGCATTACGTCCCGTCATTTACGACTGTCTCCCATCACTTGCATAAAAGGGTTGTGACAATTTTAAAACTACAAAATAAACAAATAGTTAAACGCAGCCTTTTATTGACATTCTCTGACAATATCAGATTATCGAAGCTGTCTCTATCCGGACTTCCCTGTTATCGATTTAAGTAACATCTGCTCGAGACATAGGATAAAAATTAGGTACATCCAACATCCGGAAATTTCCGGATTTTCGTTTGCCTTAATATGAAAACTATCGATGTATCGGATTGATTAAAAATGTTTGAAATTGATTTGGAAGTGTATTTTCGGAAAATTTCAACTTAACATGTTTTTGAAATTTATTATTTCTGAACTATTTGCTTGATACATCATTCTTCTCACAGAAAGTATCAAAAAAGCAATTATATATATATAAATATATATGTATATATAAATATATATGTATATATATCTTTAAATAAGCTTTATAGTAATGTATTTTAAAATATAAAAAATTGTAGCCTTACTTCAAGTTTAAGGCACACAAGCGTGTTTCTCTTTTCTTAAGTAAGATATTTTTACTATTAAGACTCAGTTTTTAATAGTTCACTCATTTCCTAGTTTCTAAATGCATACGAATCTTCGTTTTGGTAGAAATCAATGAGAAAGAGATACTATACTACGATGCATCATTTATTCTAATTTCATATCATTCATCACAAAAAAATAATGGTTTCAACATGTATATCAATTCCGGCGTTTTTTTTTCTTCTGATTTTCATCTAATAAGATATGCGGACTTTATAATTTTTAAAATGTAATCAAAATTAATTGTGGTATATTCATGATGATGGCGGGCTAGTTAGTTATAGACAGGAGCAAGTTCAGCATGGTTTTTCGAAGCTTTTTCGCAGAGAAAAATCAAAATAAAAAAGCCACAGTTTAAGTACGTTACACTTGAAGCAAAACTATAATTTTAAACTATAATTGCCATATTGTGAAGAATAAAAACTATCTGATATTTAAAACGGACAAATAACTTAAATTTTTTAAGTTATTGAACACTTTTAAAAATTACCAATTTGCCGACATTTTTCCTCCCTGATTAAAATTATTAAAATCAACGCCTTGTTCTCAATTTAAGCAAATTTTTATGAGCCCACATGATGCAGCATTGGAGTAAGTTTCTAAATAATTAAAAATTCAACCACAAAGACGTTTGATTTTCTAAAATTTGCTGCTTTTCTTCATATTGACGTTTTGAGTCATTTTCAGAATAAACATGACTTGACCTAACTTGACCTAACAGTCTTGAATAACTATTGAAAACTTACAGCTGTTATGAAATCAGTATATTATTCACAAAAAATCCTCATTTCATGCGACGGCAGAGCTTCCAAAAATACAGCTTTAATGATTCATAGTCTTAATATTCATAATCTTAGAACAATTACTTTTAATGTATCAAAAATTGAAAGCATCAACACATAAATTGAAAAAAAAATGGTGCGACGCATTCTAATGGCAAAATATGAAAATTACAAAACCTTATCGAAAGTTCAAATTACTTTTAATCTTAGTTTACAAAATTACTTTTAATATTTTGCGAAATAAATTTTATCAAAAGTTCAAAATTTGGGCTCTCAGATGCATACAACTGGGTTAATATACACCAAAGTTTTAAATATAAAAACTGTAACTGGCACTGTCTTTACACAAATCCACAAACAAACGAAAAAGAAGACAAATTCATTATTTTATCATATAAAGGAATATGAAAAACAATAATTGCAGAAATCAAATGGTTTTTGTTAAATTTTTCTTATCTCCTTGAATAATAATCAAATGAAACATTGAAGAATGAAAGATGTTTAAACAATTAATTATAAAATAATAAAAAAAAATACAAAAAAAAGTAAGAAGATCGGAGAAAAAAGTTTAGTAACATCAATTTCATCTTTTCATTATTTCAAATGATAAATATACTTTGACAACCCCATAAGAGAAACTTTGAAAAGACCATTTAATTGTATCTTATGAAATATCAGATTGCTGTCAACCAATTATATTGATGCCCAATTCATAAATTATCTGTCTGTTTTAATGATTGTTTTTGACGTTCCATTGCCTTGCTCTTTCGCAATTAATAGCTCCAATCACATTTTTAAATGCCTCGTACAAATGAGAGCTCGTTCAACTAGCCAATCGCTTTATTACTTTTTTTTTGCCAAGGTTGCATTTGGCGAGGGGGCAGCACCTTTAAGTTGCCCTTGAATATATAGTCTTTCATTTTTCAAAGGAGTTAATCGTTTCTTCATTTTAATCGCCATCAAACATCATGGTATGTTTCTCATAAACATCGGCACAGAAAGCATTTCTCAGTCCCCCCTTCTTTTAATGTTCCTTTTTTTTCTTCTTCCTTCTTTTTCATCGCCAAAGAGAGGCCATCACGTTTTGATACGCCTCGAAACTGGCGGAACCTACAAAAAAAAATGTAATAAATATTAATTTGATAAACAGAAGGGTGCAAAAAAATCACAATGCAAGAAAAATGGTGATGGTTTTGGCTGTATTTATCTCTGAATCTATTTATGAGAACAAAAGATTTGGCGATAGTTTTTTCGACTTGTTGTGATTAAAATCTTTTGAAAGCAATGCTCCAAGCGAATGATTGTTAACAGCCAAAGAGCTGTTGCACGTTTGGAGAAACACCAATTAGTTAATGGTTACCGCATTGTTAATGTGAGGTATTTCGTCTGGAATACATAATGAGCAGGTCTTTGAACTGGTTTTATTTTCCTGAAATTCAGATCAATTATTGTTGAAAGTATTTCGAATGCTTAAAAATCTACAAAATAAGGCAATTAAAATGTGAATATGAGCATTTATTCATTAATTTCAATTTTTAAAAAATACAGAAAATGTGGCAAATTTCTGAAATTTTATTCTTGATTGATTTTTTCCAAATGTATGTGACACTCGATAAGATAGATGTTGATTGTGCTTATGTACTTGGAGGGCTTAGATTAATTACATGTCGTTTTTATTACCTACTTTGCCTTCCAGCAAGCCTGCTAGGGAACCAAACGACTTTAATGCAGAGGGCGCGTTTCTTGTTTTTCAGTGGCGTCATCTATGACCATATATGGCAGTACTTTTACTTTCGTTACTTGTACCGCCGGAACAAGTAAAAAGTACGTACTTTTACTTGTACTTCGTTACTTTTTAAATTTAGTNTGTGACACTCGATAAGATAGATGTTTAAAAAAATAGTGATTGTGCTCATTGTACTTGGAGGGCTTAGATTAATAACATGTCGTTTTTATTGCCTACTTTGCCAGCAAGCCTGATAGGAAAACCAAACGACTTTTATGCAGAGGGTTCTTTCTTGTTTCTCAGTGGCGCCATCTACGACCAAGAATACGATTTCAGCCACACACACGCGTCACAGACCGTTTTACAAGGTGGACCTTTTCATACTCATCCACAGATTGTAATTTCGACCTGAACCAGAGCACGATCAATCTGCAATCACCCAGAGGTATTGATTTGCTATGCGAACTTGGAGGAGTTAGTGACCCCGACAGATTTAGCATGCACCAGTCATCTTTTAATACACGGAGTTTCTTCGTTCGGAGGGATTCTGTGGAGAAAATCACATCGATCATGTCAACCTTCATCGATGAAAGGGTACCCCACTACAGAATCGAGTTAACATGTCTTAGATACTAGTGAAGTGGAATTATATTTTTGTAGTGGTAGATATACTACAGATTCAAACTGCCGTTCTCACGAACACGAGTGCAATGCATTACCAACCAGGTTATCCCGGCCCATAACAGTTGCATAATACATATATAATAAATTAAAATCAATACAAAACAAGAACACGTGAAAACTTTGTCAATCTTGCTGTTTGGTAGTAAAATAGGTACCATAGCTACTGTTACCTGTTTATTCTGAACAAATTTTAAAAAATTAAACGAAAGACTTTTGATCGAATCTAACTAACGAAAACTAAACGAAAGAAGAAGGGGGGGGGGGAAACGAAACGAAACGAAAAAGAAAGAGGAATGAAAGAAAAAGAAAGAAAGAAAATATAATTTATAACAAAAACGTCTTCCAAGATACTAATCAGCACTGAGCATTCACTGAGCAGCACTTTGGCATTCATCGTGTAGCAGTTTGACAATAGTAAATGATTTCAAATCAATAAATCAAATTTTTAAAATTGTGATTCACCTTTGACAAATCAAGTCTTTACAGCCTTGCGTGGACCAAGGCCTTTTTCTTCAAGAGATTCATCCAAGTTTATTTCCTTTTGGCAATTAATATAATATTCCAATTTTTAATCTTTTCGATGTTACCTCTTTTTTCCAACATAATTTATCTGTTTTAGTTGTATTATGTATACTTAGTGTTTGGCTAAGCACGGAAACATTTTATTGTGAGAGTAATCATTAGGACCTGAATTATGATGACGTGAAAAATCCTTATAAATTTCCTTAAATGCAAATTAAAAAAAATCCCTATTATTTTTGTCAAAATCTTAAACTGAAACAATGTTTTCCTCCTTATAATTAGTTTTATTGAAGTCGAAAGACATAAAACAACGCAATGCATGTTTTGCGCTCATTGAAGTGTGACGTATATCATGCTATATGCTAAAATAACAAAATATTATGAAAAATAAATGAGCTTTACTTGTCCGAAAATAAATTTTCTTACCAGGGAAAGTTTTTACTTTAAAATAATAAAAAAAGCCAAATAAATAAATAAATAAAAGAAGTAAAAAAACAAAAATTTTAAAAATGCCTTAAAACGTTAAAAAAAACTCCAAAAGTTAAAAAAAATAAACTGTTCTAACAATGCAAAATGTCCAAAAATGCTAAAAAGGTCAGAAAACGGCAAATGTCATCCAAATCCAGGTAGTAATCACAATTCATTTCGGTTCTAAATATTCTACATTCTATATAAAATATTCCATATAAAATATTCTTGGTTAGCTCTTTTCAAGACTTCATTTAACTATTCGTCATTTTTTTTATTATATAAAAGCTCTGCACTTGGTCATTTACAACATTGCGAGATTTCATAAGGAAAAAATAACGTTTTGAAAACTGTTTTTCGTCCTTTTTTAAAATTTCATATAGAATAGATGTTTTACCTTTAAAGCTGTTCAAAACACAAAGAAAATAATAAAAATTAGAACAAAAATTCGTTAAAAATTTGAAAAATTAAATACATATGTATATATATTTTAGTGTAATATTTTCCAAGAAATATGACGCAACTACAAAATAAGACAGGTATCACCGACTGACAATAAATTCGATAATTCAACACAATATTCTGCTTGTAACGATCTGGAAATGGTTTAAATTTCATATTCTTTTATTCTTTCATCTTTCTTTTCCTTATTCTTTCATCTTTCTTTTCCTCATTCTTTCTATTTTATTCTTTCTCTTCTTTTCTTTATTTTTTTTATTTTTCTGAATTCCTTTTTTTCTTTCTCTTTTATTTTTTTATTTTTTCTCCATTCTTTTATTCTTTTTCCATTCTTCTATTCTTTCTTATTCTTTTTACGATGATTTCGTTACACTAATTCAGCGTAATATTCAGCTTGTGACGATCTGAAAACGGTCCAAACTTATTCTTTTATTCTTTCATCTTTCTTTTATTTATTCATTCTCTTCTATTCTTCCTCTTTCTTTCTCTTTTTTTCTTATTTTTTTTTTATTTTTTCTCTATTCTTTTATTCTTTGTTATTCTTTCCTCTTCATTCTTTCTTTTTTGTCTGTTCTTTCTTTTATCTTTTCATTTCTTTCCTTTATCTTTTCATTTCTTTCATTTCACCTTTTTTTTTCTTTCTCTACTCATTTCTTCTTTCTTTTTCTTTTCATGATAATTTCCCTTGCTCACTAATTCAGTGTAATACTCTTCTTGCAACGATCTAGAAATGGTTGAAAATTTTTATTCTTTATTCTTTTACAGCTTAGAGATTCGGCTAACATTTGTCTGAGCTTGGCTGTAATAGAAAAATGGCCTAAATTTTGACTGTTGATAAATTTCCATAAATAATAACATGGCTATAAATTTCGCTTCTAGTGGTCAGGACATGATTAAATTACCATTGTCATTCAACGCAGTGCGCCAATTGAATTCTAAGTGCATTAGCTATTCAAAATTTTAGTTAGCCATAAGTTCCCATTGGTTTGGTGCTTTAGTATTAATATAATAAGCTGGAAAGTGGTCAGGATTTTGATTAACGATAAATTTTATTTGGCGATAAAATGACGATAAATTTTACTTGCATTAGTTGGGAATATTTGAATTGAATTTTAAATCTACACAAAGCTTCAGTAGAATTTTTTCTGCTTCAGCGTATCAGACAAATATCGAAATTTCGTTTGCAACTTCACAGACATAAAAGTGGGATAACAAAAACATAGAAGAAAAAAAATCAGATATCGTCTGAAGTTTCATCAATTACTAATTAAGTTCCAAAATTTATTATGAACCTCCTTTCTACAGCGCATTACTAAAATCTTAATAGTTAAAAGTGGGTGGAATGTAAGGAAGACATTCTTTTATCATATACCATAATCGAAGTCCTATCTGAAATACTTACATAACGAAAACATAAATAAATCTCGAGCTTTCATTAGATCTTCTTCATTTAGGAGAAAGTAGAAAGACCTAACATTTTGCTAAAGCACGTTATCTTATTAATGAGTACCGCCTTTTACATGGGCGGCATTAATATTTCAAAGTTACCTTTCGGCCCCGAGAAACGTCATTAATTCCGGGAATTTTCGGAAAAGTCACCAAGCCCAAATGTTAATTACCCCCCTCAAATGCCGGATTTAAATAGGGGACACACGCAAATGTAGGTAAGTATCAACCATGGTCCCATATTTGTATTCATGGGATCTTTCCGATTGCTCATAAGCGAGTCTCGGTCGTCCCATACAAATGAAAATGTGACATTTCCTGTGATGCCATTTCTTGCATCTTGATTGGCTGCTTGTTGGCACGTGACATTATGTATTTGGTGATTCTGAATGTTCAAAATGGTAGTTCCAAAACACGGAATGGCTGTTTTTGGATTGTTATTGCAGTTTAACCTTTAGATGAAGTTCAAGACGAAAGTCATTACAGGAAGAAATTATCAGATGTTCGAAGAATAATTAATGATTTTTCCAGTTTGTTTTCAATGAAGTGAAATCACGTACCTATAATTTAGCTAGCAAAAACTAAGTAGCACTTTTAATATCCACATGGACAGTATTTAAGTTGTAGAGCTTATTTGTATTTCTTTAACGTGTTAAATTAGCATGCCGCATTATTATGAGGAAGTTGGATATAAAACAATTTCCAAGGTAATAGATTTATTTGATTTATTGATGAGAGTTTCTGCATAATACAATCATAGTTTCCTGAATTCTCAGCACCTGCAGTCCAAATAGTAAATTTGCACTAGTTTTATTCATCTGTATTTCCTTGAAAATTAAAAGATAACTCAAAATGCTAGAGGCATTTGAATTCAACGAGTGCTTCTTAATTGATATATTTTGAACGCAACTAATTCAAGCTCATATTATATATTTATAACAAAACCACAAAAATCTCCAACAATCTCAGGAAATTGGTTGACTATTGAACCACAAAATGGATACTTTTAACCTCAATAACCTTAATAAGATGATAAATTGAATTATTTGTCCGTTTAAATTGAACCATATTATCGTGTAATCAAGTTCAAGAATGATTAATATGTTTTATAATAGGGTTCAATTTGGTGTCAAATTTAGTTTGCAGCAAATTTAAACGATGTTTTGCTCAATGCACTTTTAAATTTTTAGCATTGTACAGTTAGCACTATGTCAACGAATATGAAGCCTCAATACCCTGTATATTAACCTTCAGAGAAAGTTTCTTTTCATGCATTTTACTGATAAAATTACGGTAAAAAGTACTGGCCCCCTGAGTGCACTGTAAAAAATTCAGGTACAAATTACGATAAATATTACTGGCACTCAGGTTTCCAGGCATTTTTTACTGTAAAGTCTGAAGCATGTTACGGAATATAAAATCTAACATCCCGAAATCCTTACAGTATTACCGTAAAAACATTGAATCACTCTAATATTACAGTAAAAATTACGATATAATATTTTACGGAAAAGATGGATTTTATGGTAAAATGGATTTTATAGAGGATGAACCCGAAGTACCGGTGCAATATACTGGAATTTTGCACAGTGTGGATCATCCGAAACATACATATTACCGTAAAATTTTGTACTGTAATTTTTACTGTAATATCTATTCAATTACAGTGATTCATTGATTTTGCAATAAATATTACTGAAACATAATGTACTGGCACCTTAAGTGCCGGTACTTTTTAACGTAATTTGATCCAGAGTTTTTTACAGTGTAACCATCATAGCTGATTAACTAAGAAAACTATATAACCGATTCACTAGGAAAATTATAGATCTGGCACACTAACACAATTTATTTGCAGTATAACGGATTTATTTGTGTTGCATTGCATGCACATTGCTATATCATGTAGATTAAAAAACGAGGGATTCAGTATAGTCGCTGTTCTGTCGCCAAGGCACCAGATTTTTAAACTGACAAAAAAAAAATTTAAACATTTTGTAGCTTGCGTTGGTTGGTTTTGAATTGGCAATAACTTTCAATACGGTTCTCTTCTTATTAATTTTTTTCCCGGTAGAACAGTCATAGCAGAATTTCTTAGCTGCTATGGAAAATAGGACTAGGCATATTATACTTTATAAATCACATATGCATATTACATATTTATGAATATTATACATTTATGAATATTATATTAGGCATATTATATATCTGTGATTAGAGAAATCTGTTTAACATGAAAAAGTACATATAGAGCAGTTTTACTACAACTTTGTTACTTTCCTTATTATTTATGACGCATATTAACTGTGCTTGTATCGATTACAGCACCGTATATCAGCAAATTTTTGGACTACAATTTATTTTGAATTATCTGGAGTAGAGTTTAAAATTTATCTCGTTTAGGAAGTATTTATGAGATGGGACGCATTACCCCATACTGACCCTGTACTTCATTTGAGAAAGCTTCTCTCAACCTTAAAAATTTTCTTATCGGTCAATTTGTTCAATTATTAAAGACAGCGAGGTTACTTTCTCATGAATTAAAAAAGAAAAAAAAACATTGACTTGAGAATAATTTTTTATTGATGATTTCAGTACAATCAAATTTATGCAGCAAGGAGGCTATAACTTATTACTTTATCTAGAACTGTTTTTTAAAAAAAATTATTAACTAATATATATATACATTAAACTTACATCTGAAAACCTACTTAATCATCTTATTTTAACAAATTATCTGATTATAAAACTACGCTGTATGATGAGGCACAAAAATTTTATACCTTTCAAATAAAACAGTTTCTAATTATCAATCTCAAAAAAAAAAAAAAAAAAAAAAAAAAAAAAAAAAATTAAATAAACTATTCTTAAAAAATTCATTATTTTATATTTAAACAAGACTAAAAATTATGTGCTAATTCCAGGAAATTTAAAAAATTTATACATATTAAAAATATGTAAAAATTTCCGAGATTCAACTACTCCTTATATTTTGAGACTTCAGAATTCGAATATGGTAAGAAAAAAGAGTCAGTAGAAAGGGTCTACTAACTAACTAATACCTTCAACTGCATTAAAAAAATAGCACTGTAGGGTTTATTAAGTAAATGCGATATATATATATAAAATATCTGCCTGATAATTCTTGCCAAATTTGACGACAGTTTTGAAAGAAAAAATATCTCAAAAGTGATATACAGCCCAGTTTTGAACTGTAAATATTCATTTGGCATTTTTAAACACTTGGGGTTTATTCACCAGTTTTCGAAAAAAATTATTATGGAACATTTCGCTCATCATCGTTATGTAGAGATCACCCCTCATTGCAAACGACCACAAAAATGCTGACGCGGATCATTTTCAAGATATGATAACAAATGTTCATAATCATCAACCATCCGTCATGAGGCCCCACCCAGCCATTGGAATCACGAAATGCCAACTGGGCCCCCGCGTCCCCCTCCTTGCGAGCACTTTTGGAGGTGGGGCCTACCTCATACATCGATACATTCGATGACCAAAACTCGTGTCGTTACAATTCACTGCCCATTTCTATATCATGCTATGAGATACGCCTTCTAGAAATCGTTTGCTCCGTGCTTAGGTTTTTAATAATTGTGACTTTTTGGTAACCTAGTAACGAAGTTGTGAGTCACTGCACTTTAATTTCTATCATTTCACCACTCTAAAGGATTAATTACTGCTTCCATATGTTTCGCATATTATTTTGATAAAAATTAGAATGATAAAAGTGATGATTTTTTCATGCATTAAATCGATGTTTTCAATATATTATTTATTTTGATTGACAATGTAGTCACAAATATCACAATGCAGGAAGAAAAAAACTTCAGATTACAGTGCTTGAATAGCAATATTGTTATATAAAACAAAATATTATAAAATAATAATGTTAGAAAAAATGTAATATAATATAATATTCAAAATAACTTCTTGCCAAACATTTAGTAAAAAGTTCAAAACTTAAGAATAAATGTAACCGAATAAATGGCTTTTATGCCACACATTTTGTAAAAAGTTCAAAACTTAAGAATAAAAGTAATCGAATGAATGGCTTTTATGCCACACATTTAGTAAAAAGTTCAAAACTTAAGAATAAATGTAACCGAAAAAGTAGCTTTTATGCCACACTTTTAGTAAAAAGTTCAAAACTTAAGAATAAATGTAACCGAATAAATGGCTTTTATGCCACACTTTTAGTAAAAAGTTTAAAACTTACCAATAAATGTAATCGAATAAAAGACTTTTGTGTCATACTCTAAGACATCATGATAATATTATGAAATTTTTACACATTTACTAAATTATATCACATATTACAAAACCATATTGTTAATTTTATTGATTTTAATGACAATTCTGATTTTTTTTTCTAAAAAAACGACAATTCTGGTAATAAAAACTAAAATATACGGTATTTAAACTGTCATTTTGTAATTTTTCCTTTTTTACGATAACGTTTTACCGGAAATTTTGGTTTTCTACATTATGGCTCTTATTACAACATATTTAGTAAAAATACGAAACTGAAAAGTAAATTTACAAAATAAATGGTTTTTATGCGTGTTCCAAAATTACCAAATTATTTCCTAAAAGCATGGTAATTAAACCATATTTCATTGTTAATTTTACCGAAAGTCATTACCACAGTGCTTCTATGAAAAATATTGTGCTTTTTTGGTATCAACATGAGTCGAAAACGAAGTAAATTTTAAAATATTCAGGTAGTTTTTATAATACTCTTTTTCTCGGTATGCCTAAAAATTTCTTAAAAGAATATTTTTAAATTTCATCTGTAAAATTAAAGATTTTAGTAGAACATATTAAGTAACATAATATCGTAAACAAGTTAAAATAGCATTGCTGTTAAGTAACATTTTGTCAGTTTTTGAATGCATCTAAACTTTACAATATTTTTAAAACTATTAAATTCTAATACCTAAACTAAGATTTCGTTTTCAGAATATTTTAAAAATTATATTGCTCTTAAAACGTATTTTAAAAATTAATTTTCACAGCAATTTTAAAACTATAAATTCTGAAAACTTTCTGATATTTAGATTTTGGCAATATTTTTAAAAGCTTTTAAGTTATAATATCTTCAGAAAGAGATAATTTCTTCAATATTTTCTAAATCATTGAAATCTCATCACTTTCAAAAGTTGATGTTTTCAAAATTTTAACAATTAATTTTTTTTAATATTATCAGAACTGTTCATTTCTAATTACTTTTAGGAATATGTTTAATGACATTTTCAATACCATTAAATATTAATATTACATTTTTAGAAAGATAATTATTATTAAGATTAAAAATTGTTCTAAAAATCAATTACAAAATAAACTCACATTTTTTTTAAAGTGCGTACTCCTAACCTTAAAATAATGAAAAAATATATTCTGATAAATTGTTATATATGATCTAAAGGTTTTAGAAAAAATTTTATGGTTGAGAAAAAAAAACTAAGCCTTCTTATAAAAAACCATTTGAAAGCATTTATATTATTAGGATTTTACAAATGTTTTGCTAAATTGTGTCTAAAACTCTATAAAAGAGACTCTTCTATAAGAAACTCTTCCCTAATAATCTTTCAATCACCATCTATTTTATTCAATAATTTTGAAATTTCCTTTTCCACTTAAATAAATAGAAATGTTTTTACCATTGCAATATATCTTTTAATTAGCATTTTCAAACATTGTAATAACAAATATTCAAATTGTATTTTTTTTTAAAAAAAAAAGAAACGAAGTAATTTTCTAAGAATTATTTATTTATTTTTATTTATTCATTATTTTTTCAAATTTTCTCTGAAATTTCATGGATAATATTTTCCAAATTTCAAAAGTTCCAAGTTTTAGTAAATAGTTTTTTTTCCCTATTTTGATTCAGAATGTTCATTTTCAATCTTCATTTCAATTTTCAATCTTCATTTCAATGTTCAATCTTCATTTCAATGTACAATCGCCATTTTCAAACTTTTTGCTGCTCTCACTAAAGGAGAAATACAAGAAACGAAAGAATGTATGCTTTAATCTAAGAAACGAAAATGGCTTAGACATTTCAAAATTAAACATTTAAATGGATTAAACATTTTTATATAACTGACTTATGTCTTAATAGCTGGTTTCATAATATTCCTTCTAACTATTGAAGTATTTTAATGTAACTACCCAATAAGTGTATAGAAATGTTTAGAAATTAATATAACTAACAAATAACAGTTAAAATAATTTTAATGATAACTAACAATAGACATTAAAAATGGTCTAGGTATTTTAATGTAAATAACTTTTATCTGAATAGTTATTTATATTAAAATTTAAGTAACTTACCAATGCCAAGTCATTCAGATATTTTAATAAAACTAACAATAAACGTTTAAAATTGTTTAGGTATTTAAATATAGCTGAGAATAAACAGTTAATCTGGTTTAGGCATTTTAATATAACTAACAATAAACGTCTAAAACTATTTAGATGTTTAGATGTAGTAAATATGGGAAATGGTTTGGATATTTTAAACATTCTAAATTATTATTTTAGAAAATAATTACAGTAACTTATGTAATAAAATAATTATTGTGATTATCGATATCAATCTTATTGTATTTATCTTAAACGTATTTGGATGTTATACATTTGCAAATTAAATAGGATTTAATTTACGAAATTCTTTATAGAATCATTTGTTTTATGTATTTATTCATTGATTTATTTTCACCTTTCTTTAAAGGAATACAGCTTAGTTTTAATACACTTAAATAAAATAAAATAAATGTAAATTTGAAAAAAGATCTGATAAGTGGAATTCTAAATTTAAGTTTAACTGTAAATACATTATGATTATTATTGAGTAATAAGACAAGTCTAACGATGCTTAAATTTTTATTTCTTTATTATCTTGTTTTTAAACGCACCTATTCGGCTATGATAATTTGCATCACGAAAATTAGCAAGAGGAGATGCTTTACTCGATTTGTAACTTTAGCAAATCTTTTTTCATAGTTGTAAATCTCGTCTTATGCGTGGTTGATCAACCAAAAAAGTAAGTCCTATTCTTTTCCACCAATTGTGTATATTCTGGTACTGAATCAGAACAAAATAGGAAGTTCAATGTTTTATCTCAAGGATATACATATTTAGAGATTTACTATCTTCTCTTTTACGTTTTATCTATAACAAATGATTTACTATCACGCTCCAACAAATATCTTATTTGTATTTATTATTCTTGATATTTTCTATATCATGTAATTATTGTATTTAAATAACCAAAGATTTTATGATTAGTTGATATTATCACTAAGTTTTATTTATTTATTTATTTTGAAAACAACTACACTGTTAAAAATTTTGTTGTGCTGTAAACTACAATCACAATTCTTCTAGGAAACTTGTCGAGACTTAAAAAATTAAGATCAACAACTGCATTATTAGAAATTTGGTGCACATTGAACTACAATATCGTGCAACTTTGCCATTTGAATCAGGTGATTAGTCGAATCAGGTTAATTTTTAAAAACGTGATTCTATTATTCATCCTAATTTAAACAGTTCATTTTAACAACTTATTAAGGGTGCAAGATATTTGAGCAACATTATGGTTCCATGGACAGATATTATGGTTCAACATTAATTTTTTTTTTATCTGAGACTGTACCAAATAATTTTTACAAAGAGTTTTATAACTCTGATGGATACAATAAAAGAGACAATAGTTTACTCAGTTTGGAATAGTTTACTCAATTGTTTGCCTAAATTGAAATTATTTAAGTATCCGAACCATAATTTTATTCAGAAACTTTTATCCAGATTTGATTATCCAATTTTGATTAATTTTTATGTTTTTAACATAAAAATTAATCAAATCTGGAATTCTTTTAGCTATAAAACTAAATGAACAGCATAAACTAGAAAAGCAGTAAAAATTCTTAAATTCCATAGATAAAATGTCGGAAATAAACTATTGAGAATAAACTATTGGAATCAGACTATTTTAATATAACTCTTAAAAATAATTTGGAATAAAAATTCCTAGTATTGACTATGTTTATAAAACATTTTTATCGATTAAGACAATTATAATAAAATCCCTTTTAATCTTATTTAATTAGTAAAAAATTAACGGCACATATTTTTTTTCCGCTTCGCTTTGTTAAAAAAATATATTGATAAAATATCATTGCCACTGAAAAATCATTATTTTTGCATTAAAAATTCAGTTAAAAATCGTTATTACCTTTGAATAACTTTTTTTTTAAATTAAAAAATAATCTTAATGAAATACAATGTTTTGAATAAATAAAAAATAGTTGTTAATAATGATTAGGGACCTTTAATAAATTTTATCGAAATTACCAAACTAGTTCGAAGAAATTTATTGGAATGTTATGTGTTAATAAACATTCTCAACAAAGCCATATAAAATAATAACAATTTAAATAATTTTATGAGTATTTTAGGTGCTTTTATATGAGCTGATAAATAATTTTATGAGTATGTAGTTATTTTTGAGTATAGATTTTATTTATGAAAAATTAATTATACTTTCTCTTTAATCATAATTAATAAATTTATTGAGATTGTGGCAATCACCGTGAGAAAACAACAATATCCTTGTTTATATTAAAGAAAGCTTGTTTGTGAAAAACAAAATTACAAGTTTCCCTAAAGGGAGAAAAGGAGGTATTTTTCCTTTTAATTGAAGGTTAGACTAACTAGGGGCTGACCGAAATTATTAGAGAACGGATATTTTCTCCGCTTCCGCTCTATCCAAAGATTGTTACAAGGTGTAAACATGTTTTCTCTCAAGTATAACAAGAAAATGATTTTTATCTGCGATGTACATATTACGCCAACTTTAAATGAGTTTTACAAGAATACTGACTGCCATTCTGTGTTCAGCTAAAAAATGTCAATTAATTGTAAATAATATTTTTGTAAATAATATTCTGTTATTTTATATTTTGAAGTAATATTTTTTTTAAAAAAATAAAAAATGCCCCCAATTTTAGGGGGTGAAGGTAAAGGTTTTATCAGGAAATTACAAAAATGCATAATTTCTATGAACCAGTATTTATAAAATTTAAACCAGCACCAATTGTTTTTTCTTTTTCTTCTTTCAATTAAATTTTATTAAAGTATTAAGTGCCAAATGCCAAATTTTAGATGTCGTGATGACCTGTGATCGATATTTATGGACCCTTGAGTAATATATATTTTTTAGCAATATTATGTTCACGTTTCTATAATTCTTATCTACTCTGAAATTAGACGTAGAAAAATATTCTGGTAAAATTACCGTACTATATGGTAATGACATTTCCGGAGGGAAAAAAACCATAATTCTGGTTAGTGAAACTAAAATATACGGTATTTAATCATCAGATAATATTATCAAATCTAAGGCATCATGATTGTATTATCAAACTTTCACACATTTACAAAATTTTATCATATATTATAAAACCATATTTTATTGTTAATTTTACTGATTACAATGACATTTCTGATTTTTTTTAAAAAAACTGAAATTCTGGCAATAAAAACCAAAATATGTGGTATTTAAACTATTCATTTTGTAGTTTTGCCCTTCATATGGTAAAAACTTACAAGAAATTCTAGTTTTCAAAATTATATTTCTTATTGCCACACATTCAGCAAAAAATATAACTGAAAAGTAAATTTAACTGTCGGGATAAAATTACCAAACATCATGATTAAATTACCAAGTTTTAACACACTTACCAAATTTTATAACACATTATAAAACCATATCTTATTCTTTATTTGATTAAATTCATTATCAAAGCTCTTCGGCAAAAATTACCGAGCTTTTTGGTGTTTCCATAGAGCCAGAAACACTGTACGTACTAAACATATTGTAGCAGTTCTGACCATACTTTTTTTCTCAGTGTATAATATATTTCATTCAAATACGCAATATTTTTAATGGTGAAAAAAAAACTGACATATGAAATAATGTTATCATTTTAAATAATAAAAATGTCGTACTAATCATGTTTACAATAGGGTAAAAGTTGAGTTTTATTTTTATCAACATTATGGAGTGTTTTGTCGTTCATAATCATTCATTCTAATCGGTTTTTATGCATTAAAACATTCCAAACTTCGTTTTGAATTTAATTTCGATTTTGTAAGATGTGAGCAGTAATATTTTAGATGAAAAAATCTTAATTATTTTTTTTATAAATTTTGAAACAAAAAAGCTATTTTTTTAGCTTTAGAATCTTCTTTTAATAATAACTTAGACCTGGATTCTAATGAAATTTGCATTTTTGAGCACATTTTTAATTGATTCAAAGTCATTGATTTAATCTAATAATATTTTGTTCGAATTATATTTTGTTACAATTTCTAATAATAATCATTAAAATTTAAATAAAAATATTAAGTATTATGCTATAAATATTATATTATAATAAATTATTAATATAAATTTATGCTAGAAAAAGATTTTGCTTAAACGTATTTGCATAAACGATATTATAAACTACATTATTTAAATAAACTAAAGAGTAAAAAACTATTTTATTTTTTTCGCAACTAAAACGGAAATAAGTGAAGTCCATCAATTTCGCAATCACCACCTAAATTTTCCCCTACGTTTCCTCCCCCCCCCGTTTTTGTTTCAAATGTGACAAAAGTAAAATTATTAACTTTTCCTTGAGCCATGAGTTCTTTTTATCTATTATAAACAAAATAATGTTACCACTAGAGCGAAACTTTATGATTTAGCATAATTTTTAGATTTATCAATCTCTATGGGGGGAATTTCACTAAGAAAATCCATAAATCAATATTTGGACAAAAACTTTTTCTTCTCATTGTTTTAAAAAACTTTTATTAAAAAATTTATTAAAATAAGAATGTAAAACATAAAATAAAGTATCTTTCACTTAATTAATGAATTTATACAAATAAATGAGGATTTTTAAAGTAGAACACTTTTTTCAAATAGTTTTATTAGGATAGAAGCTTAAAGTTCAGTAAATATTATTTTAAAACTTTTATAATTGAGTTCTTAAAAATCGGATCTTAATTTTATTTCCGATTTTTCTTATTTGTCATTACTTTATTTCATTAACATATTTATGGTAATTATCAATCAATTAAAATATAAATATTTTTTGTTGATTAAAGCACTACTTTTATTGTATACTAATTTCGAAAACTAATAATGCTTTATTTTTATTTTTTACAGTATTCTGTATATTTTCCGGAGTACTCTTAACAAGGTGAATATTTAATGTTTAGGTGCTTTCATAAACACTAAATTAGCACTTAAATTAGAAATTTTTTTAAGTCAAATTTAAGTGCTAATTTAGAGTTGACAAATTTTTATCTATTACTTTTAAGAGATTTTGTTTTGTAATTTAAAATCAATTTTTAATTAAAAAATTTTCAGGATTTTAGATATGATATTTCAAAGAGCTGTTGCTCTAAAAATGAAAGCTCAATTTTTTTTTTCAAACTTGTTTAATTGTTCTAAATATATGTCAAAAATTCGCCAAAGAGCATAATTATTTTTCTAACGTAAACTTTACTTCAAGTCTTATAATTACCTTATTTATCTCTTAAAATTAAAAAATAAAGGAAAGGAGATTTTAAAACTCAAACTCAAATATAATTTTATAGGAAGTTAACCAAGTATAACTATATGTTTTGAAAGATTTAAAAAATTTTCTACGCAACAAAAAAGTCATTAAAATGTGAGTTACAATTTCATTTGAATGTAATTATCTCATTTTGATAACTTACTTAATTTAATTACATCTTAAAATTTAATTTTTCGTTTCAGATATAAAGAAATTTTAAAACAATAAAATTTTCTCCACCATTTTAGCTTTTCTTACTTATTTTCATTCGTTAAAACAAAACACAAATTACTATTTTTCATTCAACGGAGAATGGAACAATTGAAACGGAATAAAAGTTATTATTCGCCGCATGGGATCATCTTCAATTACCGTCAAATGATTCGCGATCTTTTTCATCTTTCAGAACTGAGTAGCCGAAACTTCCATTCCAACAAACCGCTTGAAAGCACTCCCGATGTCGCAGTCGTAATCGTCATATCTAAATATTCAGAAGAAAACTTAATTAGCATTTTATAGCACTGAACAATTAAATACCATTCATAACATTTTATCATCACTATACTTATGTCATAAATTATGCATTTTATCTCCATATATATTCTCGAAAAGAATATTAAACAAATTGTTAATGTTGTTAAATTGTGATATTAGAGTATATTTTCATTATTTAAAACTTGTTAATATAAAATTTATTTTGCGAGAATATTTTACGACTGCAGTTTAATTTTTATGAAATACTCAAAATATTTTTTTTAATTTTGTAACGAAATATTGTAATTAATCTTTTAAAACGAAATTTGTATTCAGTTGTATAATGTATCTTCAATATTAGATTGTTGTCGGTACACTGTAAAAGGTTTTTGTGCATAGTTGCCGCCATTTTTGGTGTTGAAGCAAAACCAAAATTTTTTTGGTGAATTATTTTATATTTTTTTTACTACTGTTGTCTTATTAAACAATGTAATTACCAAATATAAACAATAATTATAACTATAAAGCAAATCTTTGTCTATAATTATTAAATATAAACATTTTAATGAAATCAATTAAATTAGCGTAATCAATTTATATGAACAATAGAACAATATAACTTAAATTAAAAACCAATTAGTATTTTTAAAATAATACAAAAAATAAAAATGCGCTATTAAATGACGTAAAATAAATCCTCCAAGTAAGTTACAACGCATAATAATGATTATTATGATTTTATATTGATATGAAAGCAAATAAAATTATGCTATTAGTATACTTAAATAATGAAACATCATAATTTTCATTCAAAATTAATACAAATAATTGAAATATGCTACTTTTAAATTTCTCTATGACCTAGTATAAATAATTTTCATAAATTTAATAAACAGTAATTATCATTATGGTTACTCATTTAGGAAACTTTGTAGAAGGACATGTTTAGTATCATTTTAATGCTTCAGAAAAAAAGAAGAAAAAAACAAGTATTACAATAACATCAGAAAATTGCTTAGAATTAATTTATTTTCAATGAAATTGAAAATAAATCATTGTAGAACTTAACAAAATAGACTCGTATTTTACGCTCAAAACCAAATATTATAAAATAAATTAACGGTTAAGATCTACAAACGAACAAAATAAGTTAGTAAGCCTGAAAGTTTTCCACTTTTTTAACATTGTTTTTAATTAAGCTCATTTTTTTTATTGTGAAATGGTATAAACTATAAATAGATACACATTTGAAACAAAACAATTATAGTTTAAATTTAACACAAATAGTAAAATTTGTGTTGTTGTTTAAATTAGAATAATTATTGCAAAAATAATTGAGTTCAATTGTAAACATAGCAGCGGTATTTTAAAACTTCACATATGTGCCTNATATTGTGAAACAAATAAGTTAGCATAATACAAGCGAACAAAATAAGTTAGTAAGCCTGGACTTCTGAAAGGTTTCCCTTTTTTAGCATTGTATTTAATAAGGCTCATTTTTTTATATTGTGAAACAAATAAGTTAGCATAATACAAGCGAACAAAATAAGTTAGTAAGCCTGGACTTCTGAAAGGTTTCCCTTTTTTAGCATTGTATTTAATAAGGCTCATTTTTTTATATTGTGAAAAGGTATAAACTATAAATAGATACACATTTGAAACAAAACAATTATAGTTCAAATTTAACACAAATAATAAAATTTGTGTTGTTTAAAATAGAATAATTATTGTAAAAATAGAGTTCAAGTGTAAACATAGCAGTGGTATCTTAAAACTTCACATATGTGCCTTAATAAATAACTCGTTTTAAAAATTAGCCTTTTTCTTACAAATAATAAAACAATTACAATAAACAACATAAATCATAATAAAATGTATATAAATAAAAATAAAATGTAATCTTTAAAATATGAGAAATAAAAGTTAGTTATTATTTATTTCTCCCCTGAAATAATCTGCACAAACAAATTACAAACCATATCATTAAAAACAAATATTTTTATGAAAATAATTTAATTTGCTTATGGATTAAATATTAACAACATTTCAACTCTATATAAATATCGAAATATAAATACTACATAAATCTTACATAAATGTAAATATTACATAAATATATAATATTTATAAAGACATAAATATAATTTAAGTAATAATGTAAAAAAAGTAATACAAATTAAAAAATATAGAGTAAAATAAAAACTTTTATTAACACAACTTAAATAATTTTAATAAGTTCAAAAAACATAGTATTATTAAAGCTTCCATTAAAAAAACCTAAGCGATTTTTAATAAGTTCCTGAAACATAGTATTATTAAAGCTTCCATTAACACAACTTAAGCAACTTTAACAACAAGTTTCAAAAATATAGTATTACTATAGTTCCCATTAACACACCCCAAAAAATTTTAATAAGTTCCTAAAATATAGTATTAATAAAGCTTCTATTAACACAACTCAAGCAATTTTCCAACAATAAACAGCAACAATAGTTCCAACAATAAACAACAAAAATTAATTAGTAAATAATCGAACATTAATAAAAAAATTAAAAATGGCTTTATTGTTTTTAAGCCTAAATGAGCCTACATATAATGAGCCAATCAAACGCCTACATATAAACGAAAAAATATGATGCTAATTTTAAATGTAAATCGGTAAGTGTATAATCAAGTTAACTTTTTCAACAGTAGCGTGCAGACAAAGATGTAATAAGTTTTTAGAGTTTATTAAAACACACATAACCTTCCGTTTAATACACTTTCTTGCACCAAAAAAAGCTATTAAAAGTATACACGCCCTTATTCTCTGTTGTTCAGCCTACATGAAAATTGCTATTTTTACCGCCACTGTTCGTAAACTCATAACCACAGGCCGCACCTATACTCAAGTAATCAAAATATAAGACATTGTTTTTGTTAGAAAAAAAGGCTATGCTTGTAGTACTGTTAAAACAGCTTGGTCAGTAAGCCAGTAGGTAATTTGACATAAAACTTATTTCATATTTTACAAAGAATTAATTGAGCAATTATTTGTACAACAACATTTATCTTGTTTTATAATAGAATTTTAGCATCTTACAATTATGAAGACATATCATTATTCAACGCTTACACATATTAGATGAGAAAATTAATTTAATTTTTCATATTTATAGACGCCATCTTAAATTTCAAATTACATTATATCATTAATTTTATGTAGTTTTTCCATTATAATTAAATAATTCTTGTAATTTATGTTATCTATACGTTACTATGTAACTTATGTTACTGTTTGCAACTTAAATGTCACGAAAAATAAAACGTTTTATATATAGGTACCTTTCTTGATTTTTTTAAGTCAAATATTTATGGATTTTAGGCTTAATTTAATTATTTATTTTGGGGATTAATTTAATCATTTATTTTTATGCTTGGTTTTATTAATGTTTTTTAGGCTTAGTTAAATTTTTACCAAAAGAATTTTATTAATTCCTTCACGAAATGATATTAACTTTTCTTAGTTCAGTTGTTTTTATTATTTTGTTAATAATATATATTTAGTACGTACGAAAGTTTGTTTTTTCTTTTTTAAATTTTTTAAAGAGATAGAAATTTTACTTACAGATTGCAGTCCGTTTTCCTAGGGGTAATTTTTTCCTATGGTGCGCTTACTTCCCACTTTCCCTATAGTTTTCGCTTTATTTTTTGGAAAAATTCGAAGAAAAAACACACTAAGGGTGGTCATTGTGAAAAGCCTGATATTTTCGCACGAAAATAATTGGTTAAATGCATATGCATTTATGTTTATGTACAAATTGATATCCAAAAGAAATTGGATTTTAAGCAATTCATATGGATTTCAAACGAATACATGTCATACTCCTTCAAATTCCATTAATTATGATGTATTCATGTTTTTTAATGGAATTATCAATGAAATCTCTATTAAATGTTTCACTTTCAATAAATGTTTTCTCAATGGGTATCAATATTAGAAATATATCTAAAAGGCTTTAGTTATTTCAATATTCATAAAAAAAATCTAAAAAATAAAAAAATTCTGCAATTGAAAGGTTTGGAACATCTACAATAAAACATCTATTGTAAATTATTTCCCTTTTATGAATCAGCTAAGGAATGATTTTGTACTTTCAATGCCAAAATTTGCTAATTAAATAATTTGTGCCTGTTCTGTAGATGTGTTTCAATTTAAACAAAAATTTAAAATCCGAAGACACAATAATGTAAATTATGTAAAAATTTTATGAAGCATGTCATCAGTTCTACAAAATAGGCGATGATTCCAAAGCATACTGCAACTTATCTTATGAATTAAAAATAATAATGATTTTTCTTAAATAAATTAACTTTCTAAAAATATAATGCAAATTCTTTTATGCTGCTATTTCATATTCAATAATTTTTAATAAATGAGAGCATTCAAAATAACATTCATGTTGCCTTGAAATATGCATATATGTTCATAAATAAATTATTAATTTAATATTGCAATAATTTAATAAGTTAACACAATAAAAATAAACTAAGAATGCTTTTTCTTGTATCATGTAATAAAACAAAATCTCTGATATTTTAAACGCAAACAATAATTTTTATTCTATTTATAATTTATTTGAATGCTAATTGGCATATAAAAGTATCTCAAAAAGAGAGGTCAAAAATATTTTTTTACCAATTTTTTTTGTTTCATGACAGATATAGTATAAAATGTAAAGAAAAGTTCATTCTTGGTAAAAGAAATTTATTCTACATATTATAAATTAAATATTCAATCTACATAAAATGCATATTCTGCATGAAACTTTGTTCTACATAATACTTCTATTTACAACACGTTTTTTTAAATATGCAATATTAATTTAAAAATTTAAGAAGTGTAAATATCTAACATATTTAAGCAATAAATATGATATAGGCAACATCTGAGGCATGCATGTTGTACAAATCATTTACAAGAATCTGTGAAGTATTTTACATAAACGGAAGCTTATACAAATACTTACTTAAATAACGCTTACGTAAAATGTGTGATTTGCTTAACAATTAAAATGTGAACCTATATAACTACAGCAATCAATTTAGTCTTAAAAAATTATAGTTTTTTTTAAAAAAAATGTGTAGTTTATAGATTGGAATTAATTGAAAGTCTATGAAATGGATAATAATAAAAAGCTTTAATAAGATATATAAATAAAAAAGCTTATAAATTTCGAAACTTACTAAATGATGATCATCTATTGACAAATGAGTAGAATATACACATAAATTTAATAATAAAAATATTTTTTTCTTTTTTTTATGAGAAAAATTTTTTAAAAAAAATAAATTTCAATATTTTTTAAACAAACTAAAATAAAAACTACAACTTAATGATTAGAACTTATCGTCACTCTGACCAACTATGAGTGAAGTTATCAAAAAAGTAAGTGAAAAACTCTGAACGTTCTTACCTAAAGTCTCCCACGCCGAGGTATGTAAATTGATATCAGAATCCTTAATGATAATTACCCCTTGTTTCAGAAAACATGCGAGTTGAGAGAAAATAGGTTGCAACACCTGTTTTCGAACTCTTGGGGAAAAAAAGAAAAAGAAAAACGCTTTCCTTGATTTTCCCCCAAAACCAAGATGTGGCAAAAGTTAGATTCAGTTTAGAATTTGACGCCGTTCTACACGAAAAAATTTTGTTTCTTATTTTATTACCGTTTACACCTGGACAACCTGTAACATTTTTCGTAATCTATATCTGAAACTTATTAGTATTATCTGATAAAATTAATTAGACATGAGAAATGTAAATTGCAATATTTACCAATTTCGAAAACATTTTTTTACTGTTCGTTTTATCGTGATAGTTGTAAACAAATATAAAGTAATAAAAACACTACCATAATTTCATGAATTGTCATTGTGGAATGAATGCCGTAATCTTATTGTAGGTGAAATTAATTATCAAAAAGGCTGTTTTATTTGTCTGATTAATATGGAAAGCATTCATATTTTGCTAGGAAAGGTGCGCATAAAATTTACAAATTTCAAGTATATTCCATATTAAGTAAGGTTTTGATTAGTATGAATAATTTACCACACTTCAATTTTTTTTTAAATGATATAAGTAATTCTTGCTATCGTAAAAATAAATGTATCGAAAATAAAGTGTTTCTAATTTTAAGAAACTTTGTGCGAAAATAAGCAATAGGTTTCTCAAAATCAATTAAAAAATATCAAAGTGATTTGCACTTTTTTTTTAAAAAATAATTTAAAAAATAAGATAAAATTAATATAAAAATAAATTTAAAATGAAACTCTATATCACATTTTAATACTTATTTTCCGTAAAAAAAAAAAAAACTCTTGCAGTATTATTTGAAAAAATAAATTTTCTATGCACTTTATTTATTTTAAAAAAATTTTAATGAAAAAAAAAAGAATCACAATACTTCACTTTCATTTACATTACTATACTTTTATTGCAAGCAATAAAAAAAAGAAAAAAAGAAATTCCCAATAAGCCCTCCTTTCACCGATGATAAAAAAAGAACACAATGGCTGAAAAAAAAAGAAAAATCTGCCAATGAAAACCTCCTAAAAAGTCTAAAATATTCACCTTAAAAGTAAGAGTAGTATATAACACAGTAAATGCATTTGAATAAAAACTTATTTCATCAGTCAAAACTACTTTTCAACAAATTATTTAATCAGTTCATTTCATCGGAAAAATAAGATAATTCAATAGCACGACGGGGAAGATAGCAGTCCTTTTACGAACGGATTCTTTCAACCGTATAAGTGATTCAGACAGTACTAGTACAACAACATACACTTGACTTGATTTAAAGAGCCCTCGAAGATAACTCAAACCCAGGCTTTTGTAGTTATATTCGAAGTGGGAGGTAAGCAGAAGCTTAAGTAAAGGTATAAGTTTGGCTTATCTACCTAATTTTGGAAACCTTGAAAATATTTTCACAATATTCAAATAAAAAATAGATTTTTTTTTATAAATTTTTTATACGATTCGGCAGACGATTTGAATGTATATTGTTCATAGATTTGTATAATATATAATATTGTTATTATATGTTATATATGTTCATATATATAAATTTTCCAAATGCTTTTCAATATCAAAAAGAGGATTTTGTATATAAAATTATGAAAAAAATATGTAATTTTATTAAAAACACGCGTTAAGTTTTGCTGAAAATGTCGAAAATATCATTTGTTCTTATTTGACTTTTTTTTCCTTTGTTTTTTTTGTATTGCTGATGAATGATTGTGTATCAAAAGTTGCTTTTATAATTATCATTTACTCTCAAAAAAAAGGAAGTTTGGTAAATTATGATGATTGTTATCAACAGGAATTTATTGATATCGGTAACAATATACATCTGCAGCTGCATTTTTAATTGTGAATTTAGACGATACAAAAAATATGGCAATCAACGAAATGTATTTGTGTATTGTTTAATGACTTTTTTTATAAAAAATTTGGTATAAGTAAGTATTTGGTAAAAGTATAATTTGGTAAATATCACTGGAAAAAAAAAGAAAATTTAAAATATACATTTAAAATAAACATTAAATTTTTCTGAAAAGGCTTTAAATCTTTTTTTGTATAATTTGTCTAATGTTTAGTATGATTAGCGCATGTATATCAGAGATTATACATCTAACTTCATTTATAACTATATGAAACTATCATTCTCCTTCATGTGGAGGTGGACTTGCAAATGATACTGTTTAATAATGACAGATTTAAACATGTAATATTTTTCGATTAAATAATTTTTCATTACAATTTACACTTGTAGTATTCTTTACCCAGAACTCTCGCTAAATTTGATTGAAAATATCTAAAAACTACAGTACTTTGGGCAATTAAAAGAACCCTTATACAAAGCATGGAATAGAATCCATCAAGTGCATTTAATTTTTATTGTTAATATTCGAAAAAGGCAAATTTTCTGAAGAAACAAAAATTTTAGAATCAGTAACTATGAATTTATTATTTATGGGTAAAGACATTATTTTTAGAAAGAAAGGATGAAAGATAAAAACTATCGTTTGATATAGTAGGGGAGAAAGAATTTCCAAATCTCTCCCCCAGTCCAATACAAATGATGTAAAAAAGAAAAAAAAAGGATATCTAATGGAAGATCAAGTTGTGACACTGTGATTCTTTAATTACATTCAATTAAAAGAATTACAAAAAATAATGTTTCTCTTTTAAAAGTTTTATGTGAACAATAATTTATTAAAATAATTCATTAATGAATTGATTTCCGATAACTTTCAGTTAAATCTATACAAGCAAATAACATTTTAAATGAATAAAATATTCAAATAAAATCTAACTGATAATTAATGAATTGCATATTAAAAAATAATAACATTTACCCTGTTTTAATTGGATTTCTCAAATAAAATGAAAATGTAAAAAAAATATAGTAAAAATTCACGGAAATAAATCTTTGACTCTGATATTTAAGAAAAGATTCTAATCTACAGCTTGATCCAACTTATTTTGTATTTTCTTTTCATTTACGTCCCGAAGCTACTTTGAAAAAAAAATTCCAGATCAAATTACAGTAAAAAATGCTAGCACCATTGAGTGCATCATCCATAAAATCAATTTTTACAGTAAAATCCATTTTTACAGCAAAATCCATTTTTACAGTAAAATTCGTTTTTACAGTAAAATCCATTTTTACTGTAAGATCCATTTTTATTGTAAAGTTTTATACCGTAATTTTTACACTAATATATATTTAATCGCAGTGATTCAGTGATATTGTAGTACATACTACTGTAAAAATTATGGTATATCAGAGTTTTTGTTCCGTAAAACTTTACAGTAAAAGTACCGGCACTTTTCACCGTAGTTTGATCGAAGATTTTTTTACAGTTTTGTTTGTAAATAAGCCCTCTAATTCAAAAATTCTGAATTCAATCTTAGCCTCAAATTGAATCTCATTGATTGAATGAAATGGGAAATGTGGTAGCATGAACAAAATAAAAAATAAAAACCTTAAAGACAATTTTTACCGTTACATAATTTCAAATTCTCTAAAAACGAATACTGAAGAAAAAATTTACTAGACTTGAAAAAAATTGACTTTAAAATTGACTAGCAGGTGCTTACCGTCTTCTCAAGAATAAATTTTGGCCTTCATTACTGGGGAAATAAGTAAGTAAAATAGAATGAAGCATCTAATGTAAACTCTAATTGTTATATTAATAAAATGCTATTGATTCGTATTTGTTGAAATAAAATAATAAAATGTTTTGTTTTTCTTTCATAATAAATATTCAACTATATAATTGAATTAAAAAGTTAAGATGTTACAGACAAAAGGAAATTAATAATAGGGCACAAAGAATCAAACTAAGTATCGTAATAATCTAATTAATTGATAGTTTGACATACTTAATTGGTTAATGATATGATATAACTCATAAAATTTATGCAGTCGAGTTGTTAGAATATTATGATACAGATTAAAAACCATGCCTACTTAATTTCTTTTAAGCAAAAATTAGATAATTAATAGTAATGCGCATATTGGAATATTAGGCAATCAAGAAAATTATAGACTGGTCTAATTTTTAATCATATATATTAAATTCGTGAACAATTTCAAATTAAGCAATACGTGTTGCTTCCAATTTGCAATATACGCTACTAAGTAATGAAGATAAATAAACCCGTTTTATTGTCATTTTGGCGTATCATAATGTATTTGTGTTGTTAAATAAATGCTAAAATTTTTAAATAATTCATAATTTTGTATGCTATTACTACACCCGTTTTATTTTTTCATGTTTACTTATTAATAAAATTTATTAACAAGTTTTAATAAAAATTAATTGCAAAGCATTCTCCATGTTTATTACATACTTTATTTAATTGAGTTATTTCTAATGTAATATATACTATTTAAATTAAATATTATTTGCTTAATTTTAATTTTAAAAAAATTTATCGCGTTCATATCATATCATTTTTAAACTCAATGTGTGCTTTTTAATCAACAGAAAAAAGAAAAAAGAAGACATTATGTAAAAAGAAGATAATTTTAAAAGTTAATTAAAATAATCTTTATTTCATATATTTTTTGGAACTGTGTTTTGAATGTCTGATTCGGTAACTAGTAATCGACTCCAAATCTGTAACCAAGTAATCGACACTAAATCTGTAACCAAGTAATCGACTCTAAATCTGTAACCAAGTAAACGACTCTAAATCTGTGCAAGTAATCGACATTAAATCTGTAACCGACTCTAAATCTGTAACCAATAAATCGACTCTAAATCTGTAACCAAGTAATCGACTCTAAATCTGTAACCAATTAATCGACTCTAAATCTGTAACCAAGTAATCAACGCTAAATCTGTAACTAAAAATAGTGACTGGTAAAAAATGCAAAATAACGCAGAGAGCATTTTAATTTAATTCAAATTTGTTCCTGTCTTCTGTTGACGTGCCGTTCAAACTTAATGCGAAAAAATATATATATATATTTTAATATGTCTATATAAATATATAATGTAATAAGTTCTGTACAAAATAAGAGGTATCTATTGAAATACATTCTTTCTATATTATGTAGTAAACCTTTCTCCCATTTTTTTAAAGTTTCTAAAAATATAAGAAAGGGATTTTTTGTAACAAAAAAAAAATTGTTTCATAACAATAAAAGGGGAAAGTTTCTGAATTCACAAGCGTGAATAAATTGGAACTCATTTTTGATATTGAATGAATATGTTTGTAGGACAAACTGAAATTGTACCTTTCGAATAGAAGAAAAGGGGGTGAACTAGATAACCCCCATTTTTTTATGTAAAAAAGGGGGTATAGCCCCTGGGGTCCCTCACCCAGATGTCGAAAGAGTGACGAGAGTTGACGAGCCGCTGGTGATCCCGTCAAAGTGCTCACTGATGTAGAAGATACAGCCATTGATCGCCAATGTAGCGCATAAAAAAATCAGAAAATTTTTATCATTCGCGTAAAAAAAAAATCATTTTTTTGCTATTCAAAAAGTGGAAAAAACCTTTTTCACATCGAAACATTCGAGAATATTTTTTTTTCTCCCTCCTTTTGCTTAAATTTATTCTAGCGGGCTATTTCAATCGAATATGAAAAAAAGAAATTCTGAGTTTTTTTGTGTGTGTTCTGTTTTTTGGCGTGCGTATTGGCGAGCGTATACCAGATGTTATCTGTTCAACTTTACTAAGACATTGTATTTGATCGGTGAAAGACATTGAGATTTGGAATTGTAGCGATTTTCAAGTACAAATCCATAAAAAATTTGGAGAAAAAAATATACGTATTCACCCCCTTTTCAAATCCGAGTGCGAAATAGCATAATATATTAACTCGAGTAGGTAAAGAGGTTATAAACTTTTTGAGAGTTCGTTCTATGGAGTAATTTGCATTATCGTTTTTCTGGAAAGAGCTATGACCCTTTTAGAATTAATTGATCGAATCAATGCTTTGAATAAGTTGATAAGAAGCATAAATATTGAAATGAAGCTGAATAGATTATAGATTCAATAATTAGGTACAGGTTATCGAATTTAGATAGTATTAAAATTACTGCATTTTAGAATTAGGCTTAATGTTCCACAATTCGATGTAAATAGGGTTGTTAGTAATACATTTTGGAATAAAGTTTAATGGATTCAATAATTATATACAGTTAGGCATACAGAAACGAAGCTAATTAGATTGAATAATTTGATTCAAATAGAGTAGTTAGCTATGCATGTTGACAAGAAAGTTAATCGATTGAATAATTTGATATAAACAGGGTAGTTACTAAAACATATGGAATTGAAGCTTAAAATATTCAATAATTAGATACAGATACGGCAGTTTGCATATTGAAATGAAACTTAATACATTCAATTATTAGATACAGTTAGATAAAAATCTAATTATATCTAATCTATTAGATATAAATAGAATAGAATAGAATAGAATAGAATAGAATAGAATAGAATAGAATAGAATAGAATTAGAATAAAGTTTAATGGATTCAATAATTATATACATAAGGTAGTTAGTTAAGCATACTAAAGCGAAGCTAAATAGATTCAATAATTAAATTCAAATAGAGTAGTTAGCTATGCATATTGAAAAGAAAATTAATCGATTGAATAATTTGATATAGACAGGGTCGTTACTAAAACATATGGAAATGAAGCTTAAAAGATTCAATAATTAGATACAGATAGGGTAGTTTTCATATTGAAATGAAACTTAATAGATTCAATTATTAGATACAAATAGGTTAGTTAATATGCATTTTAACCTGAAGCTTAACAGATTCAATTGCATACAGATGCACTGTAAAAAATTCCGAATCAAATCAAGGTAAAAAATTATTTTTTAGCGGAAGATGTTACGGAGCATAAAATCTGATATATCTTTACTTTTAGAGTGGTTACTACAAAATCACTGAATCACTCACATTAAATAAATATTAGTGTAAAAATTATGGCATAATATTTTACGATAATAATGGATTCGGAAAAAAAATGGATTTTACGGATGATGCACCCAAAGTGCCTCTTCTTTATATCGTTATTTGATCTGGAATTTTTACTGTGTAGGATAGTTTGTCATGCATATTGAAATGAAGCTTAATAAATTTAATAATTAGATACATAGGGTTGTTAGTAATATCTATTGGATTGCTGCAAAATAGCTTCAGAAGTAAAATACAATTTGGGTCGTTAGGAATACATATTTAAATAAAGCTTAATAAATTCAATAGACTTTTCACTCGTACTTAATCATTTCTTTGTTTTTCATAATTCATCATTTCATTCTGCAAGTCACTAAATAATATTAACGAAGGAAAAAATTTCCATATTTTCAGAGAGTTGTATTTTCCGCGAATTAGTAGTCAAAATTTAATTTTTGAGGATTTAAGTATCTTTAAAACATTTTCCGTACCTTATTTTATTAAATTTTTTTTCTGAATAGTTTGAAAAATTTTAACGATATCAAAATATAGTACATCTAGGCTATTAGATATAAGATATCAGCTAGAAAATATAAAGATAAAGTGTAAGCTATAAAATATAAGATGTCTAAGCATTATAAAATACGTGTCAGAACATGAAATAGTATAAAAATAATACAAAATATTAATTAGTGACTAGGCTTTGAAGCTTTTGAAATCTTTATCTTTGGTTTTTTTTAAAAGTTAAACGTAATCAACACACCCTTAGCAACCCCTAAGTAACTTTCTAATCTCATATGCTTCAATACAATGGTATCTCCTTTTTAATTTAGCAGTATTTTAGCGGTAAATTTTATTTATCAGTTATGTTTTAAAGGTACGTGGTTAATTCATTTTTAATTTTGATAAGTTTTTTATTTTTCTAAATTATTTCTTTTTATGTTGTTTACTTTAGTTTAATATTTTTATTCGTTAAAAAAATCCCCAATTAATACAACTGTGGAACAGTAATTTTGTTCCAAAGCAGGAACGTAGAAGATGATAGAGATTCAAAGGTCATAACCGCTAATACATCTCTGTGTGGTATCGAAATTTTAGCATATAATTTTTATTAATTAAATTATTCTTTTTATATTTATTTAAATATTTCGAATAATAAAAGCAAACATAAATTGAAGGTTTTGTGTCAGTTAATGTTATTTGGATTAGCACTCAAGGTTTGAATGCCAATCCAAATGAGGAAAAATGACGGCAAAACTTTCATCAGAGCTGTTGAGAATTTGGATAACACTAACCCTAATTTGCGTTACTTGGGGAATAAAACCACGAGAATCACCCGTGATTAGCCCCATGGCAAAGAAACTGTATCTTACTATCCGTCTAGCACAAGGAGTATTTTACGCCAAGGCTATGGTGAGTGCGAACCAGAAGCAATATATATCGAATCGATTAGTCACCACCTAGGTTTGTATCATTTTTTCGAATCTACCCAGCTTTTATAGTTATAATTAAAACTGCGATGACGCAGTGCTTAAGTTGGCAGAGTACTATGGCTCTATCCTAAGTGGCGAGCTACATAGCATTCAGCTACAGACCGATTAGTCTAGCTTATATGAGAAGTAAAGGCGGTTTGTGCACAACCACCATAATTCTGTTGGCCACGAAATTGTGGAGCCTGAAACTCCATGATCTCCCATACTCAAAACCGGCTGTTGCCGGGATACTTTAGTATTGTTGTTGTGTTGGCGCTGCAGTTATTACTGTTATTGCTGTTATTATTATTACTTTATTTTATAACCGTGGTTAAACTGCAGATTCAATTTTGAGTTTACGACTCCCAATGTTCATCTCCGTAGCCTTGTAATTTTGAACCCATTACAGAAGACAAAGGAACTCCTGGATGAAGTATTTGGGGGAAATTTGCCTTCGTATAAGACTTTTTAAAAGGAACTAACCAACTTTTGCGTTGTATGGAGAGGAAAACCAAGAAGAACTCTCACGGTTATCCCGACGCCTAGGGGATTCTAGCCCAAGATCCGTCTACCACTGAGGATATTTCACGTCCAGGACTATTGTCGATGCGAGCCGGATGCGGGACGCTGTGATTCGAACCTGGGTCACCTTGATGCGAGACGAGCTTTCTATCCCCTGAGCCACCACGGCTCTATTATTATTATTATTAATAATAATAATATTGAGCCGCGATGGCTCAGGGGGACAGAGCGTTCGCCTTCCAATGCGCGAACCGGGTTCGAATCCCAGTCGATACGAATTCCGCATCCGGCTTGCACCTAGTGCTGACGTGAAATATCCTCAGTGGTAGATGGATCATGGGTTAGAGTCCCCTTGCCGTCAGGCTAACTATGGAGGTTCTCGTGGTCTTCCTCTCGATGTAATGCAAATGCGGATTAGCTCGCTCCATCAAAAAGTCCTTCAGGAAGGCAAAATTTCTCCCAATACTCAATCCAGGAGTTCCTTTGTCTTCTGGATTTGGTTCAAAATTACAAGGCTACGGAGTTGAACATTAGTAGTCGTAAATCCATAAAATTGGGTCGGCTGCTCAACGACGGTTATAAAATAAAATAAAATAATAATAATATTGTTATTATTACTATTATTATTATTCAATTCACTCTTATCCTTTACTCTGAGAAGCAATAAAGACAAAAGGAAATTAACTAGTGAATGCCGCCAAATATAGGTGTGCCCATATAACTGATGACGCCACTCTTTGACTTACCTGTCCGTTGAAAGCTTAGTCGGTGTAATCATCATTCATGGATGCTCCGCCCACTTAGCCCCACCCTGTGTTTGCGGGATGAAAAAAAAGAATTTGTCTTGAAATTTCTTTCATAACTATGTTGAGCTTACCTCACTAAAATTACGTGGTCACATAATAAAGCCTACCGTGTTACGAAATTGGTCACTTACTTAAACACATACTTAAAACTCCACTGTATTACGAAAGATTTTTTTTTTTAATATTTTAATTTCGGTTTTTATTCGACCGATAAAAGTTGTGATAATCTTGACATGAATCAATTTCGTGTGAGGTTAGGTATTGCATAAAAAAAAACTTTGATCACTCTGTTTTTTGAAATATTTGAATTTTATTTTTGTAATTAATGTTTCTTTGTTGTTGTGAGTTGGAAAAAAATTTTGATCGAAAGCGTACTTTTCGAGAAATAAATATTAAAATATACCTTGAAACTTGCGTATTAAGTACAATTTAGAATTTTAGGTCTACAAAATATTGCACGATTTAGTATAAAGCTAAAAAAAAGTGTTTTATTTTATTTTAGTTAGTGTTATTAGTTTTTTTAGTCTACCGATAAATTTTAAAATGTCTTTCTGTCATATGGGGCTACGAATTGCATACTGAAGACAATGTTCAAGCTTTCTCTGAAAAATATTTCAAATTTATTTTTTTTTTTAATTTATTTTTGTTAAATGTTTCTTTTTGTTGATTTCAGTACAGAATTGCATTTAAAATAGGACATTAGTGAATTTTGAAGTCACGTGTACATTTTTCAACTTTGATGTATAGATCTAAGAAAGGTCTCATTGCCTGAAAATGTACCTACCCTAAATAATATAGGCATGTTTTTGTTAACAAATTTTGGAAGAGTTAGTCTATTTGTTTTCAATATAAATAAACATTACTACAAANAAACCTAAACCGCGTTTTAATTCACGCCGGTAAGTTTGATTTCTTTTTACATTTTTCTTTTATTTCATGATTTTTTACAACATAAGGTTTTTTGCGATATCGACACATATAAAGAATAATTTTTATCTTAGGATAATTATTCCTTATTCAGAAATATCGCATTTATAGCAATAGATGTGTCTTGATAGCGACTATTTACTTTTACCATTCTTGTTTCTCTACAATTTAGCTTTTATTTTATTCATGTTTTTCATGTTAATTTGTATATATAGTATAGCATAGAAAAACGAAGAAAAATAAGAAAATATAGCTGTAAGTATATAAAACTCATGAAGTAAGTTAAAAATATAGAGAAGACACGGAAAAAAATAAAGATTATTGAAAGGAAAAGAAGAAAATTCATTAAAATAAAATACTTTTAAAAAATATTAAAAAGAAAAAAATTTAAATATAAAAAAATACATATTAAAAAAGTATATATTGAAAAAATATCTATTAAAAAGTCGGAAAACAAAAAAAAAAAATTAAAAAGATACACTCTCTATATCCGCGAAGCACTCTTTTTTGCGTCAAGTAAATGGTTAATAGACATGAGTTATCAGAACGTAATTAGATTTTTTTGAATAAATAAACATAGTGATTGTTTGTTTAATTTATTTAAGTTCTTAGTGTTTAATGTTAAATTACCTTTGTTTTGGAATAATTTTTAAAGTATACAAAACAAAGCCATGTTTAGTTTTATTTGTATGTGAATCAAATATTATGAACTTGATATGCTAAGTAAAATAAAAAAATAAATAAAAGCTTTAAATGCAAAAAAGAAAAAAAATACTGAATAAAGATTTAAATAAAACTCTTGGACTGAATGCTTTTATAAAGAATTCTTTAAGAATTGAATTGTAAACTTTTTAATTTTTTAAATTTGGTGAAAAGTGAAGCTGTAAGGAATCCAAGAAATTCTAAATTAAAGCAACAATAAGACATTTAAGCATTGTGTGCAAAAATCTACGGACAAGAATACGAATTCAGCCACACACACGTTACAGCCCGTTGCAGGGTATACTCATTCATACATTCATTTATTCATCCACAGATCGTAATTTTGACCTGAACCAGAAAACGATCAATCTCCAATTCAGTACCCCTAGAGTTATTGGAAGACTTTATGACCCTGCAGCTTTACCGTGCACCAGTCACCATTTACGATACAGTCTTCGACGGCGAGGATTGAACTCACGACCTCTTGGACACTGATCAACGCCCTACCAACCAGGCGGTTTCAGCCTTATTTATTTATATAGCAATGTCAGTTGCGTAAATGGGTACAAGTACTTTTTGCACATGAAACTCTTATACCTTCTAAACCTTTTTAACCTTAAATCTTTAATAAAGCACTAGTTGTTCACAATTTCAAAGGTTATAAAAATTTATTACTTTTAAATAATTATTTTCTTTTAAAGATACAAAAAAAAGAACTTTTGAGCGACTTAAATAAATTAGCAGCAGTATTTTGACGTATGACGAGTACCTTTGTCATGCTGTATTTAATCGAATCTCTGCAGAAGCATTCTGATATCTAACGAAATCAACATTGTAACTTAATTACGCAATCTTTCTCAGAGGCAAAAATTGCAATCCTATCCGCATTTCACATTGCTTCACACTTTTGCACCCTCGAACAACTGGTGCTTTTCGAAATCAGAATCCCACCAGAAAACCCTTTTAATAGGCTCCGCATATAAATAATCGAATCGAGAGGGGAGAAAATCTCATCTAATGCATTTATGGTTGGTATTTTCTCCGGTGGCGAAAAATCTGGGAGAAGGACCCCTTTTCAAGCTAAGAATACTTCCCACTGTGTATTCTTAGGGGTTGTTCATTAGGCGGCAAGCCTAATAATAATAACGAAGTTATTGTCCGCCTACTTTACAGAACTCTTTCTCTCTCACACCCTCTTCATACTATCCTAATAACGGGTCGACAATTTCATAAACGCATAATCATATTTTCCCTCGTAGTTCGTCCAGCGACGAAAGTTCATTACGAAAGAAAATATAAAATGGCGCCTTCCCACCTCCTTTTACTCCCTGTGCACACAACACTTCAACTACTACTACTGAAAGGAAGGCGGCCAGCTGTTGCCATCCGAAGGAACGAAAGTATTAGAACTGCTGAGGAACGACGTCCAACTATTAGTCCGACGGGTTTGTGTTAATTTCTAATGACCAGGATTGCCGTTCCGGGAGCTCTTTAATCTCTTCGAAATCACTTTCCAATTGTACCAGCGGACTGCGAATGATTAATTCTTAGCGAGAAAGGAAGACTGTACTTTGTTTAGGGGAAAGTTGGGGGGGAAGAAAAGGTCCACCGCTGTATATAACTTGATTAATCCCTCTTTGGGTAATCGGTTCGTATTACGGTACAGAAGACATGGACTAACATGATTTGTTATTCGCGAGCACTTTTCGTCGCTCCATTTGCTACCTCCCGTTAATCTAATGTTTGCGTAATCCTTAAGGTGCCCCCTTTAACTGTTTTCTCCGAAGGGACTCACAGAACATACTTCTTGATGACCACCACCTCAGAAGGAATTGGTTCTTTAAAAGGATTGCTGCTTCGAAAAGTCTCAAATTGTTAAGCTGGTTTCTCACTCTTCATCTGGCAACAGTTAAATTGAGAACAAGAGAAGGAAAGCTTAACATTATGAATGAGGTCTCTCACTTAATATTATCGACTACAGTGGTAAAAGGATTTTGGAATTTCTAATTGTCCGGCTGACCTGTCTGTTCAATATATTTCGTTGGTTTAACCTGCGGGTGGTTTAAATCTTTCGTTTCAGTCATTTAAAAAGTAGGGTTAATATTTCGTGAGACTCCAAAATTTAAATAGCAAAATAGGTTTGGATGAATTTTAATGCTATTATTAAAATAGAAAAGATTTTGAAATTTAAAATTTATAAAAAATATTTACATCTCGCTAAATGATAATTTGTGTAACAGCCGATTGTTGGCCGTTCTCTCCAGTATTTTGCGATGATTGTGACAATTTGATCATTATATTGCGCACAAGCGGCTTTTACATCCTATTCAGTCTGGTACCCATTGATCTGAAACTGGGGGGAGGGAGCTCCAAGCCACCATTGAGAATCAAACCTCAATCCCTCACAACGACTGCTTAGTACCTTTATCAACTAAGCTATTGTGGTTCAATTTATTCATTTATTGTCCTTATTTACGAAATCGGCGTGCGTAAATTTAAAATAAAGATATAAGGAAAGTAAAAGAGCATTAAAACATAACAGTTTTACTTCAGTATAAATACTTTAGTTTTACTTCAGTATTAAAACCATTAAAAAACTATTCGAATGATTTCGTTAACAGTAATGAAAAAAAATGAATTTAAGATGAATTTAAGTTTTGGTCAAAATTACGTAGTAGCCATCTCATGAGAAAAATCTTGGATCGACATTTCTTTACAGAAAAAAATATATTCCCTTTGATTCTTAATAATTTTAAAATCTCTGATCCATAGAATTTATTTTCTGATTATTAAATGCTAAAAAATGGTAATGAGTTGAGTTGTAGTAACAGTATCAAGACTCATAAGCTGGAATCAGCCATTAACCGGTTATACGCAATCTGATTAAGATGAACAAATTGTGCTTTAAACTAAATTCTACATAAAATTAACAGGAAACAAGAGGAAGTATCAATATATCACCTTGTAAATAGCAGAAGACACATCCCAGAAGGAGATTAGAAAATGAAATATGGCAAAAATGGGGAATAGAGATCAAAAACATGGAGAAAAAAATATCAAAAACTTATAGATTTTCATTTCAATATATATCCAATCTCAATAAAGGCTTTGATTTGAGCCGTAGTGGCTCAGGGGACAGAGCACTCGTCTCCCAATGAGGCGAACCGGGTTCGAACCTCAGTGATGACTGATCGATACGAATACCGCACCCGGCTTGCACCGACCATATTGCTGGAGTAAAATATCCCCAGAGGTAGACGAATCATGGATTAGAGTCCCTTTGCAGTCAGGCTAACCATGGAAGGTTTTCGTGGTTTCCTCTCCTTGTTACACAAATGCGGGTTAGTTCCCTCAAAAATTCTTTCACGACGGCCTTTTTTGCCCCAATACTTGATCCAAAAGTTCCCTTGTCTTTTAGGTCTTGTTCAAAATTGCAAGGCTATGGTGTTGAACATTGATAGTTGTAAGCTCCGAATTGGATTAGCGGTTCGACGCCGGTTATAAAATATAAAATAAAAGGTTTTGGTTTAATAGAAGTAGTCTCAATAAAAAGGAATCTGTTTATAGGGACTTCCAACCTTGAACCTCTTTTGACAAATAAAGCCAAAAAAATGCCCTTTTATACAAATTCACAAATTTAAAATCTTTCAAAAAAAATGTAAGAAATTTGTACGGTTTACTGCAAAAACTTAAAGTAAGGTTTTAAATTTTTGCATACTCTTTTCTTCTAAATATATCATATGTTGTTGTTGTTGCTAGTTTACGTCGCACTAGAGCTGCACAATGGGCTATTGGCGACGCTACGATCTCCTGTATTATCTCATGAATTTATTAGTCCCGCAGTGGACTGATCGTTAAGACACGGTTCCCAGCAGATCACCGAAGTCAAGCATCACTGGCTAAGGTCAGTGTTCGGGTGGGTGACCACTTGGATCAGTCTGCGTAGGGACCGAGGGGGTGCGGTATTGGTCCTCGTTAAACTGTTCTACCGTAAAGTGCTCGACTTCGCGTGCAGGTCGTCGGACTACCGATGCGGGGGTGCCATCCCCTCTGCAGAGGATCAAAATTGTGATGGCATGTCTTCGGATCATCCTCAAGGATGCTTCCCAGACCGTCGCCAATAGCCCATTGTGCAGCTCTAGAGCGACGTAAATGAACTACTACTACTACCTGAATTTATTAATAAGCAAACTTCCATAATAATTTAGTAATATTAAAATAAGAGTCGAATCAAAAAGCAATTGAATCGAGTTCCTGACAAAATCATATGTATCTTCATTTCAATTTCAACATAAATACGCCAAAAATCATTTGTGAAGGAAAAGCCAATAATTTTATTTTAACCACACTCAAATGAACGTCTAATTCAAAATTGCAATCATACACAAACATACGGAGGACAGTAGCAATCAATAATCCCAACTTGTCATGATTCTCCACAAGTTACATATTCTAGAGGATACATCTGTATACAACACCCCTATTAAGTTATCTCGTCAAAATGCACGCTCACTTGAAATTAAGTTAACCATGTTTTGATTTGCATATGGTGTCAACGTTACTAAGTGAATTGCCTGAGACAAGAGGCTGGAGTGTTGGTCGGCGTAATGAAAGGTCCGGCCTACCATTCTATTACTCGACCTTGTAGTATTTACTCAGGGTTCGACAAGATTGTTGAAATTTCCGAAGCAGTATATGTCTGATTACCTAATGCGTTCGTTTTATAATAAGCAGTTCATCGTTCGCAAATTAAGAGGAATTGGGGACCTTGTATTGATGCAAGGTATTCTGAGAAAATAAAGTTAACAGAACAAATTTCCAGTTCTGAGATGAAATTCCGATGAAGACCAGGCCACTTCTCGATGACAGTTGCGGTTAACAGAAGATTTTGAAGGATTAAAACTGTGATTACTTACGCAAATTAAAAGTTGTGGTGATTAATTTATAATTAAGTTATGAAATAGGGAAATTAATTGCTTGGGTTTATTAGTTAAGTACGTAAGTTTAATCAACGAAGATTCTCTAAGTTTCTCATTTCTAAACAATACGTCTTCTTTCACAGATTAAAATAAATAAATTTTTCCATTGAGAAAAAATAACAATTTAAGAACGCATTTACGATAATGCGTGGTTGTTATTAAAAATCGCCACTTATAATTAATAATAGCCAGATTTATTACTCCATCCGTAGCGTATACGCAATTCTAAATTCCAATGCTTAGAGATACAATAGTTTTAAACCCTTTATTCAACCTAAAATGTTTAAAACCAAAGAAAAAGACAAGAAATTGAAAAACAATTCCTAGTTACATAGTAAATAAAAACAGAGGTAGTTTTGGTTGAACAAAAATTTTGGTGAAATCAATGAGCAACGTAATTCTTGAAAATTCAGAAAACGTCCCTCCATATACATTCTTAAAATGCTATGCAATATGTGTAAATGTTGCTGACGTATGCCCGTTTAGGCAGAGGGGGTGCGATTGTTCTTGTTTTCCAGTGGTGCCATCTATGGCCAAGAATTCGACTTCTGCCGCACCATACGTCGCCCCCGTTTATAGGGCGGACCCATTCATACATCCATTCATTCATCCACAGATCGTAATTTTAACCTGAATCAGAGAACGATCGATCTCTAATCCAGTACCCCCAGAGGTATTGTTTTGTTATGGGAACTTTGTTTTTGATGGAGGACTTTTGCGCCTCGAGTGATTTAACGTGCATCAGTCACTTTACTACTCGGGGAGTCTTCGGCCGGGTCCGAGAGTTCGAATCCACGAACTCTCGGATATGGGCCCAGCTCCCTACCGACCAGGCTATTCCGGCCCAACATGTATAAATTAATAAGTTAATTAATTCGTTAATTAATTAGTTAATATCAAATAATTGCAGGCTTTAATTCATTTTCACGGACTAAAAGTAGAAAGATCATTTTAAAACGATTCACACTAAAAAACATTGAGTCGTTTTATCTAGAACATTCACGCAACACTGATAGAAATGAAAAAAATAGGATTACAACATATTTGATCTAATTGACGTCGAAAAGTGTAGGCATTAAGGCACGAAACCGATCATTTAGGACAGATAAAATTTTAGTTCTAATGCAAGACATAAAGTTTAATTTAATTATTGAACTTCGATTTGACCAAGATGCAATTTTTTCTACTAGCATGTAACAAATTTCTAGTTAAAAAAATGCTATTTGCAAAAAAGTACATCAGCAAAAACACTAGTAACTTCTGATGGTCTGAATTTTCGAACTTTTTCTCATGGTTTTTCAAATTTAAATTTTTTAATCCGTTGTTAATATGACATGCAAAGTTCGAATTAAAGTTATCTTTTCTTGATACTCTCGATTGACGACGATTTAATCGTAAATTCTCACCCTTTCCCGATCATTTTTTTCGATTGTGAATCTTTTCCAGGCTATCTCCGCATGATTTTTCCTACTTCAGTTTCGATATTTTTAAAACGATAATATTGCAACACCACACCCGAAGTTTGAGTAATCATTATTTGATGCGTATGATCATAACTATTCCGTCGTTAATCCACGTCGTTTTCTGAACTTTTTTTTCCACAGTTATTTTGGGTAAGTTTCATTTTTTAGGCATTCTTGCAGGATCATCCAAATTCTTATATTTTAATTGCAGTGCTGTTTGAGTAATAATTTTTTGGCGTACTCAATTCGTGACGTAAACCTACCTTCTCTTTCGATCGATTTTTTAGAGGGGGGGAAACTATTTTTTTATTTTTTAGCCGTTTCAACATGGTTTATTAAATTCCGATTTTTTAATACAATCTCTAGACACCCAAATTCGAATTTAAGTAATCATCATTTGATGCGTATGATTCATAACTAATCCACGTCGTTTTCTGATTGCTTTTTCGACAGTTGTTTTTGCTATATTTTGTATTTAAGGCATTTTTACAGGATCATCCAAATTCTTATATTTTAATTGCAATGCTGTTTTGAGTAATAATTTTTTGACGTACTGAATTCGTGACGATTCCATCGTAAACCCACCTCCTTTTTGGATCGATTTTTTGGAGGGGGAGGGAATTACTGTTTTATTTTTTAGCCGTTTCAATATGGTTTATTAAATTCCGATTTTTTTAATACAATATCTTGACACCTGAATTCGAATTTAAGTAATCATCATTTGATGCGTATGATTCATAACTAATCCACGTCGTTTTCTGATCGCTTTTTCGGCAGTTATTTTAGCTATATTTCGTTTTTGAGGCATTTTTACAGGATCATCCAAATTCTTGTATTTTAAATGCAATGTTGTTTGAGTAATAATTTTTTGACGTGCTCAATTTATGACGATTCCATTCGTAAATCCATCTCCTTTTTCGATCATTTTTTTGAAGGGTTATTTTTTGATTTTTCAGCAGTTTCAACATGGTTTAATAAATTCCGATTTTTTAATACAATACCTTGACACCCGAATTCGAATTTAAGTAATCATCATTTGATGGGTATGATTCATAACAAATCCAGGTCGTTTTCTGATCGCTTTTTCGGCAGTTATTTTAGCCATATTTTGTTTTTAAGGAATTTGCACAGGATCATCCAAATTCTTATATTTTAAATGCAATATTGTTTGAGTAATAATTTTATGACGTGCTCAATTCGTGACGATTCCATCATAAATCCATCTCCTTTTTCGATCGTTTTTTTAACGAGTTATTTTTTGATTTTTCTTCAGTTTCAATGTGGTTTATTAAATTCCGATTTTTTATTACGATATTTCAACATTCGAATTTGAGTAATCATCTTTTATCCTGTTTTATTCACTACTACTCTATCTTTTATCTACATCCTTTTCTCTCCATTTTCTCGGCAACTATTTTTCGTTTTTACGGACTTTTTCGTATAGTTTTTCAATTAACGATGTTTTTAACATGATGTTATTACAAAACCTGAGTTTTAAATTTGATTAATTTTTTAACGCATTTTTTCTTATTCAGTATTATATTTCTAACCCTGCAATTTCCACATCGTTTTTAAAATCTCGATATTTTAAATACGATATTATTACTACCAACGCATTCGGAATCACACATATAAGTATTTAAGTTTTAATATAAGTATAAATTTTTAATATTTACTAGCCAATAGAGTTTTTTTCTTTTTTTTTTGCAATGAGTCCCGCAGCACTGTTTAAGTTGAATTTTCCGCACCGCAAAATATATTGCGATACCACTTTAAAAAATGCTTCTATGAACCATGATTTTGCTAGTAGAGTTTTTTGAAAATAGCAAAATCCGCTACTGATTTTGAAAATGATATTATGCTGTGGGGATGGTAGCTATAGACCATGTCAATCTTCATCTATGAAAAGATACCCCAACATAGAATCGAGTTAACATGTCTTATATACTACTGAATTGGAATTGTATTTTTTGTAGAGGTAGATACGCTGCAGTACTACCCCACCAGAATTATATGTGTGATAGAATTCGATGAATGGATACCACTAGTTGATTCTTTGCTGTTTTGTGAGAAGTCGGGAGAGCTGTATTAAGATCACCGTGCTTTTGAGTGCTGATCGTGAGATCTGTATTAGGTTCACAAGCGTGGTTGATCCTGTATTGCCATTAGCAGTCGAGTGTGTACGTTGTGTGTAATCAAGACTGAGTAGCAACAGCGCAAGGAGAAGAATGTCGCAGTCACAAATAGCAAGTCAGCTTTTCAATGAGTCCATCCATCGAAGTAGGCGTGTTCAAATTGAAATGAGAGTTACTGATAGATACGTGTTTAGATCACGTCCGGTTCACCAATGTGGGGCGAGTGTTTTCGACATTGTCAACCTTCATCCATGAAAAGGTACCCCTAGATAGAATCGCGTTAACACGTCTTATATACTGAATTGGAATTGTATTGTAATTATTTTTTAATTATATTGTTTGAGGCAAATTTTATTTGAGGTGAATTTTATTTTTTGTTTCATGTAAATCTTAGATTTTTACCAAAATTATTTCAGAGCATATTTTAATTTTAAAAAAAATGAATGGTGAAAAATTATAAAAAATACTTTTGCTTTAATTTTAATAAAATTAAAAGGTATCTAGTTCAAATGCATGCTAAATCAAGTCACCTCTTCATTGAATTCAGTTGTAATGGTAGCTGCGCAACACATTTATAATCAAATTAGTATTAGTAAGCAAAATATTCTAAATGCACTGATGATTTTTTATATAAATAAGTAAGCCTTGTTCATTTCTAATAACAGTACATAATAAGTGTTGGACTACATTGCAGATGCAGACAATCAATACCGTAAAAGCCCATCAATAAAACTAAGTTTTAAAACAATTTAATTCACTTTCTCCCGACATTCATTCTAAAATAGAAGAAAAAAAATAATTACATGCCTAAATTCATTTAGACTGATTAAAAATGGAAAGAGCATTTTAAAACGATTCGCTCTGAAAAACATTCTCTTCTTTATCTTACACGTAACACTTGGCTAATAAAAATAAGAAGAAGAAAAAAAATACACCACAATATAGTTGATCTAATTCACTTAGATAGGCAAGCGCTTGGCTTTTAGACTCAAAACCGATCATTAGGGTCGGTAGAAATTTTAATTGTAATGCAAGACGTGAAGTGTAATAGGCCAGGTATAAATGATTCATTTTTTGAAGCTCTGTTGGTTTCTTTTACTTTATAATTAATGTTTGTAGCTCTGTAATGGGACTAAAGGGAATTCCGTCTCTGTAATTATAGCCAAAGACAGAGATGCAGTTTGGAATTTGTTTCGGGAAAAGCCACAGATAAAAAAAATAATTGTCCGGGGGTTGATCATATAATAATTATCTTTAACTGCAGTTTGAAAATATATGTAGCATCTTTTCATACTGGAATATAAATGAATGAAAATTGTTTTACTGAAAGACATCCCTTAGGAAAAATTCTGCTGTAGGTTTGCTCTTAAAAATACCATATGATATTTTGTCTATGGTAAAGTTTTCTCATATATTTTGTCATATGCGTATGACAAATTTTGCCATACGCATAAAACAAAATGTATGCGAAAATTTACATGCAACCAGTTCCTGAATGAAAATTGAATGCAAATCGCAAAATTTTCCCAATCGCATATCACAAAATTGCATGGGAAAATTCTACCATAAGCACGACCCCATAGGGATATCCTGTGGTATTTATTTATGATAGATCTATGTCAAATTTTTGATAAAAAAAAAAACTAGGTTGTACAATAGCCTGATTTTTCTCAACAAACGGCAACGCTTCTCCACAGCTATAAGGTATTTAACCATACAACTATGCATATACATAATAAATAATTGCTATTGAATTAAAAAAATCTTTTGTGAATCTTGCCAAAAAATTTTTGCTTTTCCTTCTGTTAAATAGACTTAGAACATAAAATCTGCAAAATATATTTCCAAATTTTAAATGAATGAGAAAGTTTTGGGTTCTTTGGGGAAAAAATTGCAAATTATCTTTCTTCTGAAAAGTTTTCCACAAATAAAGCTATTTTAAGAAGCCTTGTTGGCAAAGAGTATAAGTGCCTTAAGCTCTAACTAAAACTTCAAGTCCATACTACATGATCACTTTTTATGAAAAGTGATACTTTCAATATTTAAAAATGATTTATTTTCAAATTCACTGAAAGAATTTTCCCAAAAAGTACTGGGATGTAAAAAAAAAATGTTACCATGATATTTTGATTTTTTTTTTGCCCAAAACCCTCAAAACAAGATATTTTTAGGTTCTTTAGAAGAAAAAACACAGTTTTTTTTGTTCTTTTTTTAAAAAAAGATTAAGAAGCTTTTCTTCCAAAGAAAATAAGTACCTTTACTCGTAGTAGTAGTACAATAGTTCAAGTAGTCAAATAGTTCAAGTACCTTAAACTCAATGTAAAAGCCTGTTTAAATATTATGTAGACACATAATGGGGAGAAGAGTTTAATGATTTTCGTACTTTTGTAAACAAGGGGGGAGGGGTATAGGGGTATGAGCAATGCTTAGGTAAGATATTAAAATCTCATTATCTCCTAATTTTTTCTTAAAAAAGTAATAAAAAATTTGGAAGGAAATAAAACTTGAAAAATTTATAATTTACAACAAAAGTAAAAAAGTTGGGGGGGGGGGTTGACGGAAAATTCTAGAAGTTTCGAAGGTCAAGAATGTTAACCACAGAAAAACACAAAAGATTAAAGTGAATGAAACGTAAATATTTTATTTTATGTAAAGTTGCATGCTTGATTTTAATTTATAATCCTAAATTAAAATTACTACAGTAAAAATTAAGTGAGAAAAAGTGTGAAAAGTAAAAAAACAAGGGGATGTGATTACCTTGCATAAGCATAAGGTTTGTTGCTTACTTTTGTTGACAAGGGGAGTCCAAAATTGCCAAAAACTTGCCAACGTAATACCTGAACAGCACTTGAGCACTTTAAACTCAAAAAATAAAAATTTCACTTCTTACTATAAAAAAAAAATGACTCTAAAAGCAGAACTTCAAAAATTGTTTATCATTACATTTTCGAGAAAATAATTTTGTCTAAAAAGCAAAGAAAATTTATGTTCTCCATCTGTTGAAGGAAAATTTTTAAATCATAAAGTTAAAAGTGACAAATAAATATAATAGTTTTACATGCAGTTCTGCTTTAATTTGTACAAAGCATTGTTTATTGTTATAACCTTTTTTTTCTTCTTTTATTTTGCCCCTCTAGTCCGAACCTTTAAAACAACTTTTTCAAAAAGCTTGCCATAAGCTTTATTTAAGAATATAAAAGATTTCTGACAGTTGTTTTAGTCGAAATACTCATTACAAAACACTTTATTGTGGTTTGAGTACATCAAAGCGTTTACTTGCGAAAAAAATGCAACAAAAGTGAAATTTTTTATTTTCCTGAAATCTTACTACAAAAAAACAAAAACTGATTACTACTTCAGTTTATGTTCCTATAATAAGTCTGTAGATAAAATTGGAAATTATTTTTACCTTTGAGACGCAAAAGCTACATTTTGTATTTTTTCACGGTTATCCACATATTTTTATACAGTGTTGCAGTATTTATTAATTTTTAAATTATCATATACATTGTTATTCATAATTCCCTCCGGGGTTTCGAAGCGTTATAGTAAAAAAACAGAGACGAATATGGCAAAAAAGAACACATGAAATTATTCCGAAAGTATTCAAGTTTTTATTTAAGCAGTTGCCGGTAGATGGCAGTAACATGTACCACTGAAGCCAGTAGTAGTAAAGGAAAATGGCGTTTATAGAAGGAGGGAATTATGAATAACCCTATATTTCAAAATTAAAACAAGAAATTTGCAAAATTTAATATTAATTTGAATGTAAAGAAATTCTAAAATTTTAACTTTAATGTCTCCATAAGTAATGAAATAAATAAAATGTAGTACATTAAAAATTCTTAACATGCCACGTTTGCTTAGCATTAAAAAGCCTCACTTAAAAGCGTTTTTTATAAACTTAGGACTTTCTACCAGATCCTGTAAAAGCTTTACCGCTAAAGAGCACGTCTATAAGTACTTAGTCTATAAATAAACAAAACAAAGCCGAAAGGTACATGTTCCACAAGTATAAATATGGAATATTGCTCTTACAATGTCTCTCAACATCATATATGGCAGTACTTTTACTTTCGTTACTTGTACCGCCGGTACAAGTAAAAAGTACGTACTTTTACTTGTACTTCGTTACTTTTTAAATTTAGTACTTTTACTTGTACTTTCGTTACTTATTTAGGGAAAAAGTACAAGTATTTGTAACGGAAATGTTGGATGAAATCGTTACTTTTTTTCTAAAACTCGGTAAGCTATCTAAAAAAAAAAATTTAAATAAATAATAATAATTAATTAAAAAAATGCTTATGTTTTCTTAATTTATAAAATTAATGTGNAATTATGAATAACCCTGTATTTCAAAATTAAAACAAGAAATTTGCAAAATTTAATATTAATTTGAATGTAAAGAAATTCTAAAATTTTCACTTTAATGTCTCCATAAGTAATGAAATAAATGAAATGTAGTACAATAAAAATTCTTAACATGCTACGTTTGCTTAACATTAAAAAGCTTCCCTTAAAAGCGTTTTCTATAAACTTAGGATTTTTTACCAGATCTGGTAAAAGCTTTACCGCTAAAGAGAGCGTCTATAAGTACTTAGTTTATAAATAAACAAAAAAAAGTCGGAAGTTAGATATTCCACTAGTATAAATATGGAATATTGCTCTTACAATGTCTATTCAACGTCCATAAGGATAGAATATCATCATATCTTCTGCATGTGTAAACTACTCTCGAACAAAATTGAATTTAAAGTTTTATTGCATTTAATATAATTATGTAATATTAAATAAATATATACTACAAGTTTTATTACATCTCTTTTTTTTTATTCCATAAGTACAGATTTTTTTAATTATATGCTTCTATAAGTAATGATTATGAAGTATCATGCTTTCCATTTCAAGCTTGCATCTATGTGGATGAGATGTCATTGCATTGATAAGCAACTCCTCGAAGAAATAGGATTTGAATTATTTTAAGCATTTAATATAATATATCTACAATTTTAATATCATTTTTATTGCTACCATTTTTACTTCCATTAATTAATAAATATTCTGTAATTATATAATATATGAGGCTTCGCATACCCAACGGAAGTCCGTATAAATTAATGCATCTTCTGTATGTGTAAGCAGATCCCCCCAAAATTTTTGCTTAAATTGTTTAAAGCATTTAATATAATGAGTCAAACAATTTTAAAAAACATTTTTAGCATTCGACTATTTTTTTCTTATTCCATAAGTGTAAATTAAAGAATAAAAATAATCTATCCTATATTTATTTGGATAGGAGGTTAAATTTTCTGCCTTATTACATAGTATAGCACTTTCTTTCCTACATTTATTTGGATAGGATGTTATCCCATTTTCTGCATACATAGTATCGCGCTTTCTATTTCTATCCTACATTCATTTGGATAGGATGTTACAAGATCTTCGCATACATGGTATTGTACTTTCTATGTCTATCGTACATTTATTTGGATAGGATGTTACAAGATTTTCGCATACATAGTATCGCACTTTTATATTTTTATCCTACATTCATTTGGATAGAATGTTGCAAGATCTTCGCATGCATAGTATGGTACTTTCTATTTCCATCCTACATTCATTTGGATAGATTGTTACAACATCTTCTGCATACGTAGTATCGCACTTTCTATGTCTATCCTACATTCATTTGGATAGAATGTTACAACATCTTCTGCATACATAGTATTGTACTTTCTATGTCTATCCTACATTCATTTGGATAGAATGTTACAACATCTTCTGCATACATTGTATTGCACTTTCTATGTCTATCCTACATTCATTTGGATAGAATGTTACAACATCTTCTGCATTCATAGTATCGCACTTTCCATGTCTATCCTACATTTATTTGGATTGAATGTTACAACATCTTCTGCGTACATAGTATCGCACTTTCTATGTCTATCCTACATTCATTTGGATAGAATGTTATAACATCTTCTGCATACATAGTATCTCACTTCTATGTCCATTCTACATTCATTTGGATAGATCTTTTGTAAATATAAACTATTCTTGAACAAGATTAGATATTTATGATTTCGTTTTAGACATTTAACGTAATGATTGTATCTTTTTTTTCCTCCAACTACTGCACATTTTTTGCTACTGTTTTTATTACGAAATTCTTTATTGCCGTAAATTAATATAAAATCATTTTATTATAAAATCATTAAAAATACTGAAAACAAAGAAACCTTAATTAAAAAAATCATTTTTTCGAAATATTTTTTTAAAAATTCGTTCGAAATTTTATTGATAGTTAAAACGCAAAGAGTATTTCTTTTAATCCTTCAATTTAGATATGTTCATAAACAAATTATTCAAGATTCAAAAGAGTTAATCATAATTATAAAGCAATTTTACTGAACTGTTTTCGCCAAATAACGTGCATCTTGGTGTTAATAGATAAAATTCTTAAAGAATTTATCCGAAGCCATCAATAATACCTACTACCCTCTAAAACATTACCTCAATGAATTACATAAGATAAAGTAAAGCAAGATGGCGAAGATAACAAAAAATATCAAACGTCAAAATGGAAATAAATGATGAGCTTATTACATTTTTTATACGATCTGGAGGAGGGACCAAGAAATGATTCTTCGAATCTATGAACAGACAAATTATGTTCTTTTTTTATTCTCAATTCTCATCATGATTGGTTCTTGGATGTTTCGAATGCAAGGACTGGTCTGAGTTCGATTACCATTTGCAAGGTGAATACGGGGTGGGCCAGAAAACGAATAAGTTCAGCAACCGGATACGAATGGTAGTGAAATGTCGGCCTCCTAATGATTTTGATTGAAGTTATTATACATACGATTCGGTATGGGGAAAAAAATATTTATTTTGGGGACCGTCTCTATTTTGATTTTCGTTAAATACAAACTTAAAGGTCATATTCCACTCGTAGGCTTTGCAATCCAAAAGCTTACTTCACATAATACGTGTATAAAATACATCTTTACAAAAATCATACTTTGAATTTAAATTTTAAGATCATATAAAACTAGTAAATAAAGAAAATTAAATGATTTTTTTACAACATATGCATAAAATACAACCCTAAAACAAGTTCAGTCCTGTTTTGTTTATTTTACATACTTTAAATACACTGTAAAAAAAATATACTCAAATTTCACGAAACTTTCTTCTTTTTGACGAAATCGTTTCCTGGTGCAAAAATTTCAATTCTGGTGCAAAATTCTTCGAGCAAAAATTTCATCAAAGTAACGAAATAACTGTTGTTACTTCTACAAGAAAACAAATTTCGTCAAAATTAACAAAAATATTTCAGCATTCAATTTTTTTCAAAAATAAATAAATAAAAGAATGAAATAAAAAAACTTGTAGCGCCAAATGCATTTAATTTTTTAAATAATAAAACTTTATCTTGGAATCCTATCGGTGGATAAATGTAGCCTAAACAACGCAAGCACAGACAACGGAGAGATAAATTACACCTATGCTCATTGAGGGATACGAATCCGTGATCTTCCTGGATCGAGGCCAACACCTTGACCACCATACACCGGTCTTCTTTTTACGTCACTTTATTTTCGATGGTTCAGTCTTCATTATAGTTTCGTCATTCTAGTTAACAACCTTCCACAACCTTCCACTATGATGAGGTTTCGAATTGAGGAAAAATTTTCGTCACATGATTGAGAATTCATGTTTCGTCAAAAATCACTTAATTTCGTGACGAAATGGTTCTCATAATTGACAAAATATATCTTAAGGATTGCTGAGTCGTCAGAAGTAAGAATTTTACTCCTGGTAGTGTGTAAACTTAAAGGTCAATTTCAACTCGTAAATATTGAGAACTATGCTGATTTCTTACTAAATATGCATGAAATACGTCAGTAGAAAATGTTTGAACTAACTGTATTTACGTATTTATTTATTTTCATCGAATGAAATGAATTTGTAACAATATAACTAAAAGTTTAGGAGTTGTCAAGATTCATGTAAAAACAGTAATATTAGTTCTGACTTGTAAGTGCGAGAAAGAAACCGGAACACTCTGACTAACTTTTGATACAATGATCGGATTTTCACGCTCTATTACTCAAACTTCAAACATGCTAATTAATTAAGGAAGACGATGTTTTAAGTTGAATCAGGTGTAGAAACATTTTTTCTTTGAATAAACATACCTTTTTTTCGATGGATTTAGATTCCTGACCCTCAAGATCTATCGGGATAACCACAATCTGGTATATATAGTCTTAATAGTTTGATTAGGAGAGCGGTCGAAATTTTTTACCCCTTAATATTAATTTTGTTTTTGGCGTATTTCGCCATATCTGGAAATTTTAAGCGAATTGAAAAAAAAAATTTTCACACAATTTTTAAAATCATTTATTTAAAGAAAATTCCATGCAAATGTTAATTTATAATAATTATTTATAATTTTTATTATTTTATTTAACAATAATCAAAATCGTTTTGTATTGTAAAGTATGCAAATTTTAACATCATTGTAAAGATCGTAATTTTATATGACGAAATAAAAAATTTGAACAAAAGTGAACGAATAATTCCTGAGAAATAGATTTTTTTTTTTTTTTTTTAAATATGCATAAACTCGATTTTTAATATCTCTTAACAGAACTGTTCTGCGAACTGCATTAAATGATTTCATAATGTATAATCTCTTTCCAATTCAGTTTTACTAAGTCTAGTTCGAATTCGCCTTAATATTCTCTCGGTGTTAAGCGCATATTTGATTAATAAACTAATTTTACTTTAAAAATCTATGAATGCATATATGCATCATGAATTGATGATTCTTACTTAATATTATATCATAAAAATAACTTTTACTCGATCTTATGTGTATCTTATCTTACTATATTATAAATTTTAATGTTACTGAGTACGAAAAATGGTGGCCGCCACCACCAAGTAGTGTAAAAGAACATGCCTCTGATTTAGTAAAGAACCAGGGGAATTATGAATCGACAATGTCAACCGTCATCTATCAAAAGGTACCTCGTGATGGAATCAAGTTAACATGTCTTATGTACTAGTGAATTGGTATTTAATATTTATAGCGATAGTTACGCCACAAACCAAGAGTTATCCTTGGTGCATCACTTTATCATTTTAGAGTAGAGAAGTTACCACTAATTTTGGTGTTAAGGTTCACAAAAATTTTTCACTCTGATTTATACGTCTGGCATTGCTTTAAGAAAAGTAAAGCCTGTCTTTTTTTTCTTTTTCTTTTTTTTTTCTTTGAAATTTTGCGTTAAACCCAATAAAATTAAAATTAAGTTCATAGATCTTATTGCTTCAAAGCTGAAAGGAGATACATAGACAATTTCCAAAATAAAAATTATAACTTTCTCATGTAAAACCCCATTCATTTGAAACTGCTTGATCGACTTGATAAAGGTTTTATTGGATTTAAAAAAGCGCGCATGAAGCAAAGTCTTAAAAAAGTACACAAGAAACAATGTCTAACTGCTTTCGATGTCAATTTCGGAAATGAATCTAAATTAAAAAATTGTACATTGTGCACATGAAACCAACTCTTGTAACTTTTTAAACTATCGATTCTATTAACTTGGTTTGGATCTCATTAGATCTTGCATAACATATTTTATGTCTGCGTATAAACAGTAACGTGAACTTTAATCTATTATTATTTCATGGTCTCCCATCGGTATTGCGTTGAAGCTAGAGGAAGGAAACATCAGCTCAGTCTTCGACCACGTCACTAAAATAGAAAAATATGAAATTGGAAACGTGTCATCCATAACTATATATATAGTCCAAGTAATCGTTACCAAATCCCCCATATCTAGTTCAAATCCTTGGAAGCTGGTCAATTCCTTTACTGTTCCTTGGAGATCACTGTGCTAACACGAGTTAGTGTTAGAATAAGACAAATTGCGGACTGAAATCTTCTCCATCAGGGTTCGTTGTTTTCCTCTCCTATAACTAAATAGCGCATTTTGTATAAATATTTGATTCAAAGAATCTGTCACCTTTTAAATTGAGTTCAAAATTACACAAATGCAGAATTGAACAATATTAAAGAGATCTTTCACACCTTTTCCTTCTTTAGATAAACACAGTGCAAACTCCGCTGAGCCCGTAATTACTTCATCCTAAAATCGTGTTGATCTAGAAAAAGAAACCACATTGTGAAACGATTGGAAAGATGTACCAATTATCAATATGGCTTTAAACCCTCTGCTCTAACAAATTAAAATTATTTTTTAAAAAATGAAACTATGAGTTATCAATTAGCACCAGCCTTTACATTCATTAAAACCAATTCAAATCTGTTATTAATTCATTATGATGCAATATTTAATCCATATGAAAAAATATATTTCAAAATAAAATGATCACGTTAATCATGAAATTAAATCATAAATAATTCCACCATGCAAAGCATTCTAAAGCAAAACTTTGAATACCTAAACTTCACCATTCTATTGTTGTTGAGAGCTCCGCTTTACTATGAGATTAATAAGATTTATATTTCTCATTTATTTCCAAAACATTACATCAGATAAGGTAATTGAGCGAGCCACAAGCTCAAAGAAAAAAGTTGACCATTTTGTCATTCTGGGACAACTCACCAATTTGATTGCATTTAATAATCCTCAGTAAATCTTTTTTGCAGTTGCACTGCATCAATAATTCATTAGTAAAAATGAGAATTTCAACGAGCATTTCTACAATAGATGATTACTTTGCTACGTGATCAATTTAATGCTTTATGTCAGAGAATGTATATTGAATCACAACTGTCCACACAAAAAATAAACCCAGCTGTTCCAATGGTTCGTAAAAACAATAATCTTATGAAAATTCAGCGATTGGGCTAATGCAAATAAATCAATACATCACCAGTCACCGGAATAGTGACATTTTTACAACCTGCGTGTACTCTGATGCATCGCAAACCCTTCATTATACGTAACCAGGACTGCCCAACGTTTCTTCTCACCTTTTAATGACTCTTATGTTGAAATAATTTAATTGGGATGGTCCTCACGCATTTTTCAGGACTTCTTGGTATGCGCAGGGCGACGGGGCACACGCGATGCGTCCCCTAAGTTGACAAGTTTGGGTTTCTTTTCGGACCGCTGACTTCATCTTGTCTCACGGGTTTTTATTGATGACCTATCTCGTTTTTGCCACCCTAGAAGAACCATCCTCTCACGCAGATCTTCCTTATTTCACACCAGATAAGAGTGCAAATCGAGAATTGGCGATCCAAATTGGCAAAGTGGTGTACCAATGGAACAATGACAGTAGGTTGGTGTTATTGCGTGTCATTAGCATAATGACTATAATCCGAGCAAGCGTGTATATCTCGATTACAGATAAGTTAGACTTGAAAATGGAATGACACTGAGAAAATACTAATTTTTTAGCAACTCGCCAAGCAGGGTGTCAGATTACTACAAGGCTGAGATTCGACGCCAAGATTTTCTTCTTTTCGTTCCTCTATAAATGATGAATTATGTATTTTAATGTCACTGCTCTTTGGCTTGTCGTCATTATCTTCCTGTCTTCCATAACACTTAGAGAAACCAAAACTCACTTTGTGGAACAGTAGATCAAATGATAAAGAACAAAAACTGGCATTTTTATCAATATTTCTCTTGCTGTTTTCATCAAGTATTTCCCTTCATTTTTCAAAAATAACAATAATATTTTTCAAACTTCCTTACTGTTTACAGTGTTCAAATCTGCCGATACCGAGTCATGAAATTTGATTGTCCGGTGGAAAAATAAATGTCTTTTTGTTTAAATTTTGAATATTAATTTTTCTTTCTAAGCTAAAGAAATGAATGTCCATGACACTTGTGTTCGAAATACTAAGATTCACTTTATTGTGAGTACAAAAGATTGGTTGATAAACGAAGAAAAATGCCGAATATTTTTTATGCCTTATCGTCATTTGGCAATTTTTAATGTTTTTTTTTCGTATTTTTAGCAAAAAACGTATTAGATTGTTTTAAAATTTCATTCTACAAGAGCAATTTTTCTGGTTATTTCGAGTTCCAACGTAAACGTAAGAACTTTTCTTTAAAAAAAAAAAAAGGATAGTGCGTGGAAGAAGAATCGAAAACGTAAGAACTTTTCTTTAGAAAAAAAAAGATAGTGCGTGGAAGAAGTTAAACTCCGCGCGGAAGAAGTTAAACTTCGTAACCTGCGACGTTAATTGTAGAAGAATCAGCAGTCGTAGAAATATCACTAGTTTTATTCAACGACTCTTTTTTCTGCTCCGCTCGCTTCCGTGCTCTGTAATAACTGTAATATTGTGCATTTTTCCCTCGTGGACTCTTGAACCAGTGGAAATGGTTGTGGTTGCCTCACCGTCTCGCCATGGAAAATGTATTTGTATTAATAATGTATGTGAATGCGTCATAATGTAATTTCAAAAGTGAAAACCTAACAATCAATTGATATTCACTAGAGACATACCTTGATATAACCCTAAATCAGTCGTATTGTCCGTGGGATTGTTTTCACTCATTTTTTACAATTGCTATCCACTAAATTTGAAAATAAAAAATACTATCCTATTAAATTGTATGTGTATCAAATCAAACTAAAAAATATTTATAGAAAAACAATACTTTTATGAGTTTTATTATTTTTATGCTAGTGAGAGCCAAAACAATATGGAAATGAATGAGGGAAAACTGGATCCTACTACGTGATTTCCCGGCCAATAAAAATGTAGCGTTAAACGTTTAACGCAACCTTGTTGGAAGTCGCATAAGAAATATAACTTCAAAAAGTTATTACGTATTAACTTCAATTACGAACTTTCAAATTAAAACCATGTATATCTTTAACAAATTTATTCCATGTACTACAAATATTAAAATGACCAATTTCAAATAAACAAACTAAACGTCCGATCAACAAAAATTTTTTTTAAAAAAAACTAGTTAATTTTAAATAAAAACTTTAATATTTATTTCCACTGAAATAAAATAAAGAAACGTAGGGCATATCAGATTCGCAATCACCACTTACAGTTTTGTGTCAGTTAATTTGGTTACATCAGAAATTTCTAATTGACCGTTTAAATTTCTATTGACAATAAATTTTACTTGCACCATTTAAAATATAACTGTAACTTCTACTTAGAAAAAAATTTAAACTGATATTACAATCAACACAGAAGTCCAGTTAAAATTTTAGCGACTAACTAATCGGAAAGTCGTTTTTTTATAAGCGATATTATGGAATAAATTATGTTTAAAGCTACGAAGAAATTAATAAAACTTGTAACCAGAAACAAAGATTTAGAAACCCTAACACTATTCGAAAGTTTGACTGATTGACGATAATATGGTGGTAAATTCTGTCTGTTGCTGTCTGAAAACAATTAAAACCTGCATTGAAATCAAATTCAGACCTAGATTTGATTTTCAATATGCAGTTGGTAGAAAAGTATTTGGAATTTAAATTCACGGCTAATTCTGTTTGGCGACAAAATGGCGATAAATTCTGCTTGTAACTGTCAAAAAACGATTGTCACCAAGCACGGAGATCCAGCAGAGATCTGTAAAGATCCACTGGAGATTCACGAGAGACAGTTGGAAAGTAGTCGAACTTTCGATTGCAGAACTCCGCCCTCACAGACGCGAAAACAAGCTAATAAAAACGTAAAAATAAAGCAAAATTGATGTTAAGTTTCTGATTTTTCTGCAAAATTTATATTATTTTTCTACAAAATTAATATTATTTTTTTCTTGAACATCCATTGAAGCAAAAGGTCTCTAAGAAAAAGAAGATCTGGTTCTACACGGAAATTTAGTCTATACTGATAGAGGATAAATTATCTATCTAATAGATGTATTAGATAGAGGATCATAGCATTGAAATATCGGGATATCAAGGTAAAATGAAAAACAATCTATTTTAATTTTAAATTTTGATTTTTCTTTCAACCAAAAGTGGAAAAAAACTTATCATTATCATTATCCTTTATCAATTAAAAAACTTGGAGAAACCAATATTCATTTAGTGAGCTTTGACTAATGGTAAAAAATGACAAAAAAATTCAATCTTTTTAAACATTTATTTAAATGTTTGCAACAATTTCTGTGACTTCAAGAAAATAACTACTGTAACTTTTAACTAATTTGAAACACATATTTCTGAAAAAATGGAAAAATTTAAAATAGGTATTTTAGAAACAAGAAAAAAAATTTCTGAAACAACTTAGATAAAATTAAAATTTATACTTCTGAAGTTCTCTAAGTACAAAAAACTCGGTTTCATCAATTTAATCGTAATTTAAACTCATTTTTCTCAGCATAATATACGTACATCTTAACAACCAATAATGTTAAATCTTTGCGAAATTAACTTTAATTATTTTTAAATTTAAAAAAAAAAATTAATTTTGTTGATCTATAAGAAGATTTGAATAAAAAAGATAAACAGTAAGTTTTTCTGTGGAATCAATATGTGATTGAATGTTATTGTTGACTGAATTTCAGGATAGTTTTTACGTAATAAATGTGATCACAAATTCTTCCACAATTTATTATACTTCTTAATTATAAAACAAAACAATTTTAATTGAATTACAATGCATGAATTTTGAAATGACAAGAAAATAGAAACTGACTACCACTTATGTAACATTTGTTTGTAGTATACATATGTGATGTGTTTAAATTAATAAATTTCTTTAGACATAATTATAGAAAATGTACAGAGGAGAAATAAAAAGTGAATTTTCAACTTTGAACATCTCATTAGATTTAAAAGATGCATTTCAATTCGAAATATGAATAAGTATTCCAGAATGGAAAAAAACTGCAGCACAGAATACTATTTTTGCGGAAATTTTGCTTTTTCAGGAAATATTTACTTGGGAAAGAATTTTATGTTCCCGCTTATATCCCATAGCTAAATGAAAATAACAGTTAGTATTTATAAAGCAAAAAAAAAAAGAAAAGAAAACGTGAGTAAAGCACAAATAACGGTACAGAAATGGATATACCATAGTTTCGGTTCTATAAACAAGAACCTTTTTTCAGTGTTTAAACATGAAATGATCGCAGAAAAATAAAGAGACAGACAAGTTGCAATTAGAAAAAAAAGAAGAAAAAAACGTTATTTGAACAGTAGGGGAAGAGGAACAAATTTCTGACTGCGTTCAGTGAGAGTGCGGAGACCACTTTCACCAGCATGCGAAGCTGCGACCGAGAAAGATGCGGTATCGGTCCTCGTTAAACTGATATAGTAAGGACCATTCTCACTGAATGCGATTTAGAGTCGGATTAGTTGAAGATATTTACCCAAGAAAAATGGGATGTCTTCGAATCCTCCTCTGGGATGTTTCCCATACCGTCGCCAGTACTTCATTGTGCATAGTAGTGCATGGTAAATTAAGTACTACTACCCAAGTAGCACAGGGATATTGTAACAGCTTTAGTCTACATCGACCGACATTGTCAAGATTGGCAAAAATCGACATTGTGTGTGCGATATTGTACGATTCCCATCGATTTCACATTGAAAGTCTGTTTGTAAAATTTTTCATTTTAAACTTTATTGTGTTCTTAAATCAAAATTAATCATTTATAAGACAAAAAATGACGTCGAATTGTTATAATTCCAAAAAATAAATTTAAAATATAAATTTAGAGATATCCGAAATGCTGAGAGATATCGATCGACGTTCCCCAACGTTTTTACAATATCGAACAATATTGTTTCACGATATTGAATATACGTTAGGAAAGGGGTCTATTTTTAGATAGTACAATGTTTCGCTACGATATTGTACAATGTTCAAAGCTAAGTTTTTACGATATCGTTTTTGTGAATGACGCTACTTGGGTATACTACTAAAAAATTCGCTGATTTTAAAAAAAATCTATGGGTGTTAAAATTTCTTTGTTTCCTAATAATATTAATTTCTCTGCGAAATATTTTAAATTTCTACGCAAAAAACATAATTATAAATTTCTTTACAAAAAATCGTGGGCCGTGGTTATAGAATCCTGACCGGATGGGTCGGGGTTCAATCCCCAATTCCGCCAAGACCCATCGAGTACATGCGATATACTAGCTCGTACAATCTGTGGAATCGAAAGTTCTGTTGTCGGTCGCTGAGCAGTACCATTGGCACAGGGATCTGAAGGAAATTTCCTTCCCCTTCAGATCTATGTCTAAATTGAGAAAGTGGCCTCACAAATAAATTCCTCTCAGCAGAGGATCACAATTATGATGGCGTGACTTCGGATCATCCTCGGGGTTATTTCCCAGACTATCGCCAATAACACGTAAATAAAGCACCTACCTACCTACGGAAAAAAATCGTATGGATGGTGTTTTCTACACTAGGGAACGCTGCAAGCTCGGGACTGCCTAAATTTCCGGGTTACTGTTTCAGTTGTATTTTAAAGCCATTTGGCATCATTGTGTTTTGCATTTGTGTTTGTGATTCTTGCAAACAATGTATTTGATTACTTATTACTTATGTTTACAATGCTAACAATACTTGTGCTTACAATACTAAAAGTGTTAACACTAACGTAAGATGGTGCACAGCTTGCAACACGAACAAACAGTAATAAACAAATGGAAAGAGGCCTAATCAAGACTGCCAAAAAAGCGAGTTAATCAAAATCTAGCAACCATGTCACCTTTTTTAATAATAAATAACAAAATAACTAAAACACATTTTCACTCCAAACTCCCCAGAATTACATAATAACATTAACATCTTATGAAAGACTGCAGATTTGAGCTCAGAAATTATCTAATTTATTTCTTTTATTGAAAACAAAATTATCCGTTTGAAAACATCGCCTATCAGAATAACATGTAGTAAGCAGCTGCAAACTTTTTAACCGGAACTAGAGTAGGTCCCGAACTCGAGATTGTTATTGTTTACATTTCTATTGGAAACACCATCCATACTGATGAAAACCTAATGGGCGAATTTTTAATGCATAGGATTGGCGAATTTATCGCATTCAGCGATTGGAGAATCTTTGGCATGTGGCTGAGAACCTGATTTGCGATTATTTCATCAATCAGGATTTTATTCGTATGTGAATTTTACATACAGTGCGAAAAATTCCTGAAGTTTTTTTAAAACAAATACGATTGATGACAACAGAGACATTTGATCCAAATACAGCTTTTCTTTATTTTAAAAAATCTATTTTATTTCCTATCCCTTGTTGTTGTTGTTGTTAATTTACGTCGCACTAGAGCTGCACAATGGGCTTTTGGCGACGGTCTGGGAAACATCCCGGAGGATGATCCGAAGACATGCCATCGCAATTTTGATCCTCTGCGGAGGTATGGCACCCCCGCTTCGGTAGCCTGACGACCTGCGCTCGAAGTCGAGCACTTTACGGTTGCACAGTTTAACGAGGACCAATACCGCACACCCTCGGTCCCTACGCAGACTGATCCAAGTGGTCACCCACCCGCACACTGACCGTAGCCAGTGATGCTTGACTTCGGTGATCTGCCGGGAGCCGTGTCCTAACGATCAGTCCACTGCGGGACTTATTTCCTAACCCATTTCATACACTAACTTCCTTAAGGACCATATTCACCACCTGAGACTTTTTTTTTCGCCTGCAAATAAAAAGCAGATTGGTGGAAAATATATTTCTGCCAAACACTTTCTAAACATGTTTTTGTTTGGACGTGATTTTTTTCGCTTTTTCACGTGCTAAATCATAAGATTGACCCTGCAGACAAAATGCTCACTCATGCGAAAATGGTATTGCGATTGATCNGTTTACGGGCTAAGCAGTAGAATCATATGAGGCTTTGAGTCGAAGGGGAGGGAAAATGAAAACCTGGACCCGAGGATGAAACAACTACGACACCGCAACGAGAATGCCCTTTATCCTATATTTTATGAGAAAAGTCCAGTTTATGCATGTGCGCTTAATCTGTGTTGCACAGAGCTGCCCTGCGCTGCATTGGAATTTGGCCTTTTTTTACGACGCATTTACGCTATCAATGCGAGCGTAGAAAAGTCGTGAACCAATCAGCGTATCATATTTGATCAGCAAAATTTTTCCTTATCAAATAATTGTTTTATGGGAAAATTGAGACTCTTTATTTCATTCAAATCTAGCAGTAGTGCATATTGCATAACTGTTTCAAGAAATTTATCTTAAAAACTAATTATCAGCTAATAATCAAATAATATTGAAATATTAAAAATCATGTTTGGCAGCATCAGTAAACAACCGGTCGATTTGTTTTGGTTTTTGTTTTCTGTTGTTTGCCATTGATTTCCTAAAAAATATATAATTTAATAAAAATTCAAACGATCACAATGAAAAAACTGTATTCAGATGGAGATGTACCAATTCGTCAAACAAATTGGTCAAAGTAGATATGGTGATGTTTGGCTTGTTAAGGGTGCAAAGACAAAAAGAAATGTAAACTGCATTGACTACGCTATTATGTTATTATTTACTTCGATAAGTGTATTAAATTTTATATTTGGCCTTGAAGGCTAAAATTGATCGATAAAATACGTAATGTCTTTACATGCAGAAAATGTTTACATATCAAGAGAGCTGTTAAAGATTTCTGTCGTATTAAATATCTTTGCACTTGATTATTTTTGTTTAGTTAATTCTTGGCAAAATATTTATCAATATCATTTCTGTTCATATAGTCGAAATAAAATGCTTTTTGTAGGCAGAATATTTTGTTAATGTAGATTCGTTTATTTTTATATCCGTTTTATTTTTACATATTTAATATTTTTATTTGTACGAATATTTAATTAAAATTTCTTCGACTACTTTTTTATACACTGGTGTATTTTATGTTTGCATACGACTTTACAATATGTTTAGAATTTTCAAAAAATGCAGTAAGAACATTGGTATTGTATCTGTAATATAGCATTGGTACTGACTAATGTTCAAGACTTGGGCTGAAAATTTTAATAATTGAGACTATTTCTTTTCATTTAAAGTTAGTTTCTTATGATTGAGTACTTATAAATTGTTTTGTTTAAAAATTTCTTCTAGCCATTTTGAGATGTAATAAAAATAAAGCATTTTGGACCTGTGCATAAGCATATGTCTTTCATAGGAAAAAAACTTCAGTTTTAATACAAGTTTCATAATTAGAAGCCTTTTAATTTTCTATATTAATTGAACGAAATAGTTAATTCAAATTATTGGATTTAGAGATATTTCGATATTATGCCTACTAAATTTGTCAATGCAAAACCAATTTTGCCCGGAACAATTGATGGGGATATCTTCGTTTTGATTTGTATTTGGGCTAACTACTATTGCTGTGAAAAACAAAACTACAGCAGACAAAATGTTCTGTACTTTGAGACAAAATTAATTACCTTCCAAGTTGATCCCATTTTGTTTGTTTTACTCACTGAACACAATGCTATTTATATTCTTTTTTTCAAAATAATTTCGATTTAGAAATATTTAACTTTGTTTTAACTTCATGAATTTAAACATACAGTAATAAAAATTTGTGGTAACATTAGGTAAAATATCTCAATTTAACTAACCTGGATGCTGAGCGTCAAATTTCAATAAACCCTGTACTTCACAAAGACAGCTCAGATTAAATACAAAGCCGTTGCGAATAATTAGTTTTACAAGTTTAAAATTTAACAATTGCATATTTAATAACTCTTAAATTTTTGAAATCGAAAACCACAAATAATTAAATAATGTAAACATTTTTTTAATTTGTTTAAACTAGACATATTTATACATACAGGGGGGGGGGGAAGAAAAATTTACTTAAATTAATGGCAAGAGCCATGATCTTAATTAATAAAATGCTTAATAGCAACAAAATTTAACTACAATAAATAGATTTTAAAATTAATAAAATGTTTAATAACAACCAAAAAATTTAACTACAATAAATAGATTTTAAATTACTCTAATTTTGAAAAAATATATATTTCCTTTATTTGGGAGCCACTTGAACGTCGGGTCCTAAGGACTATGCCCCGGTGCATAGTTACGGCCTTGCTACTATCTCTGATATACAGACTGTGGAATTTCGTGTTTTTATTACATTTTATTAAAAATTTATTACAGTTGTTTTTTACAGTTACTATTACAGTTTTTTTTGTTATATTTTATTAAAAATGTTTTTTTCTGTTACATTTTATTAAAAATTTATTATTTTTTATTACATTTTATTATCACACAATTTATACTATCTATTACAATACTACTTTATTGAATTATTAACTCACTGACTTCTATTTTATAAACATGGGGACTATTTTGGGTACTGTGGACCTGAAAATAACCACTCGCCACATGACAAGTCAGCGAAAAGAGTTGCAACTAAATTAAAGAAACAACCAGTCACCTGTCCCATCCTTTTTTACTTTTTTTTTTTTAAATCGTTTAATGATAAAAGTACATCAATGCAAAAATACTCTGGAAAACAGAATTTTCCTTAAAATTTCACAATGTCTCCATTCAAAATTTTCATCTTTCAGAATGCATCTATTTTAGATGAAAAAATTAATGTAGAAGAAGAGTTCTGTAACAATACAGTATTTTAAAGTTGTTATGTAACACATGTTAATTATTTTGCTTTAAAAAATAGTATTGTATTTAACTTCATTTTGTCACATTTTTATGCTATTTTTATTGTTGAATTAACTTTTTATAGCCATAAATCATTTCTAACAAGAATTTTTTTAAAAAATATAATTTGTGGGGAATTATAGTGGTAGTTACGCCACAAATTTAATCCCAGCAAAAAAATTTTTGCAAAAAGTAGCTACTTAAGTCTATCAGCCAATGCCTACTAATTGAAAGTTTAAATTTTCGGGTCTACTGGTGCATGATTTTCGGTTTAGTGCCCATCTAATAGATAAATATGATTGCTTATTAATTATTGTTTTTAAATGGTTTGAAGTGTGGGGGAGAGGTAATTATTTTATTTACTAGCCAACCCATAAGAACCTTATTACTAGTTTTGTGTAGTTTAGAAAGTTCTCTTCATATCTGGTTGTGAAAACTGGAAGTTTTTTCACAAAATTTCTATAGCTTTAAAGTATTGATTGTATTTATATTCTTTAATCTGGGTATCATAGTATTGGTTTAACATAAATATCAACCTTTAAAATTATTTGCATTGTGAAATATTACTGTTATTATATTTAGAGGATTTTTTTTTCAGTATGCACTGAAGCGAATAGATTTCCACAATTCCACTAAACGTGAACAGCGAGCAGCTCATTCAGAAGCAAAGCTTTTATGTACAATTAAACATCCAAACATTGTTACATATTTAGATTCCTTTTTTAACTGTAAAGGAAGTTTATTCATTGTTATGAGTTATTGTGAAAAAGGAAGTCTGCATGATGTAATAAAAAATAGAAATGGAATTCTCTTCAAAGAAGATGAAATAATTAACTGGATTGTTCAAATCTGTATGGCATTAAAGGTAATTTTAACTAAGAATCTTAATAGTGGAAAAAAGTTATCCTATTTTATGCACTGCTTTTTAAACTGTGTTATTAAAATTTTAGTTCCTGTATTTTAAATGCATAATTATTTATTAAACTATACCATTCAATTAACTATACCATATATAATGTTTTTACTAATCTGCTATTTTTATCACTTTTGTAAGTTTATAACTGTTATTCTTTTTTTCTAAAGTTTTGTCCATTAAGCAGCGCAATCTAATGAAAATGATCCCAAATGGGAAGCCACAATTTATTTTTAAGTATGCATTTAAAACATTTCCTGAATTTTAATGTTAGAAAAGTTTTTTAAAAATGCATTGTTTATTCACATAAAAATATACAAACATTGATGTCATTCATTGATTTTTGCATAGGTGGTTTGCATTGCAAATCTTTCCAATTTGGCTATTATAAGTATTTCTTTTAATATTTGTGTTATTTCTCTATATTAAAGGTTATTAGTATATCTCTAGCTTAACCTTGCGAAATATCTTTGCTTTGAATTAAATATACTCAAAATGCAGTTTTTTATTTTTGGAAAAAAGAATTCGAGTAAACTGAATTAGTGCTTTTTAGCACCAAATAAAAAAAAAAGCACATATTAAGTGCTTTTTAATTGAAGCAAAACTCTTATTTTAAACTATATCTTATTGTAAAAAATTATCTGAGCTTTAGAACCGACAAAGAACTTAAATATATTAAAAACTATTAAAATATTTTTAAAATCTCCAATTTGGTAACATTTTTTTCACTTAGATGAAAATTATCAAAACCAAAGAATAATTCTCAGTTTTTTTTTAAACTTTTATGAGCCCAGACAAAACAGCATTGAAGTAACTTAATAAATATTAAAAAAAACGCTATTTTCACAAAACCATAATTTTTCTTCATTTTGACGTTTTGAGTTATTTTCAGAATTAGCATAAAACGCTGGTTGAAGATAGAATTATCTTGTCTTAACAGTCACAAATAGCAGTTGCAAAATCAAAGGGTTGTTTCCTCAGGGATGTTTCCCAGACCATTGCCAATTGCCCATTGTGCAGCTCTAGTGTGACGTAAATGAACAAATCAATCAAGCAAAATCAAAGCAGTTATGAAAATAGCATATTATTTGCAAGAAAACATTATTTCATGTGGCAAAAGAGCTTTTAAAAAGCAACCTTTATGTTTATTAACATAATACCTATTACTATTTGATGTTGGACTAATTCAAGAAAATTCTTTGAACAAAGTATCTTAACTTCTTTCAATTCTTTCCTTTACAGTATCTTCATGACCAAAATATTCTTCACAGAGATCTCAAAACCCAGAATATTTTCCTATCAAAGCATAATTTAATTAAAGTTGGAGATTTTGGAATATCTCGTTTATTTAAAACTGAAAATGCATCAGCATCTTTATTTTCATCACCTTCGTATACAAGCCCTGAAGTTTTTTTTGGGGAGCCTTTCTCCCAAAAGGTACTTTTTCATTTGTTAATTTTGAATAAATTGAAAGCAATTTTTATACATAAATTTCAGATAGATTTTTTATTACATTGATTTGTAAAGCAAACTTTATTTTGACGGAAAGTTAATATGAATGTTTATGTTTTTTTATTTGGATTTCTTTTAATGCTAAATTGTCATATTACACAGAATTATGTGTTTAATTCTCAGTTATGATTATTTTTCATTATTCACAAGATATTTTTGAAAATGCTATTTTGATGAAAGTTTTTTCTGAAAGTATTTGAAAAAGTAATACAGATGTCAAGGAAATTTGTTAATTGGAAAAGTTGATGAATTTCCCATTAATTGATGAGGAAGGAGTTGATGTATTTCCATTTATTCACTATTTTATTCTATAGTGATACAGGCTAGCAATTATATATTAAGCATCATAAATTACTTAAGTAAAATTAATTATGATAAATGATAAAAATGCTTAATTTTTAAAAAAAATATGGAGCTCAAAATTAAAGAAAAACAGTAGACAAATTAAAGTGAACTACAGTAGTTTTTCAACTTATAACATGCTATTTGCTGCAACTAAAGATGCAATATAGTAAAAGTTTAAAACTAAAAATAAAAATTTTTTAATGACATCTTTTATTATTATGCCTTAGAATCTTTTTTATTATGCATCAAAGGAATGGGTGTGAAATTAAAACACCTTGTCCTTAGTGTTTAGTTCATGAATTTTAATTATAGTATACAATTCGTTACTCATAGTCCATTTCCTCCTGTATTTTTATTTTCTGTTTTGAACATGTAAGTTTGTATTGGTAAACAGCTGTCTTTTTTGTTAAATAACTTGCTTTCAGAGATCTGCAAAGTCTAATAAAAAAAATAAATTAAGAAAAATGTAAACACCATAACTTTAAAAGAGATCACATATTTCAATGAATAGAGTGAATAAAATTTTCAAAAAAGAAAAATATGATTGTAAATTTCGTTTCATGGGGTTCAATCAAAAGTTATCAGTGCAAAAGAAGACTCCGATTTTTACATGAAGATGAAATACGCACTTCTAATTGTCAGTGATGAAAAGTGGTCCATATTAAATTTTTTTTTTTGTCCATAGATTACACTTGAGACTACTTAGAATAAGAATGTATGGTCCTTTCACTATTTCTTCATTTATAGGGAATTCAAGATGTTTCACATTTACTGAGGAATAAATGAGGATTAAAGAGGAATAGTAGCTAATTTGAATAATTTTTTCGAGACTTGCTAAGAATTTACTCATTGTCAATGAAAAAATATTTGTTTTGATAGTGCAAAAATTTTTAACACCTGGTTTGAAAGTGATTTCCAGAAACTAGAAGTTTAAAAAATAATTCTGATCACTATATTGCAATGAATGATATAGTTCAGTTGTTATAATGGATGTTTAAATAGCATCGAGTCTATGAAATTGCAAATGGGACTTCATTTGTCTGTCATTAAAGTTGAAAAATCGAAGTTATGTTGAAGAGTATATATTTTTTAAGAATGTATGGTAATTTTTTTAACTTTCTTATATAATGTTTTAGCTTATTATTTTTAATGTATAAGTTTCAAAAAATGCAATTGAAAAGAGGAAAGTACATTCTTACATAATGTGTTATTTAACTAAACATAACATTTTATTTGACTAAATGTGTCTATTTTTGTAACTATTTTTATTGTTTTATTTTATTTGTGATCTTGTTAGCATTAACCAATTGTTTATTATGGCTTATTAAGTTAAATTGTTGCAATTTGTTTTCATTTGTATTTGGTAACAATTATTAATATGGTTTTAAAGAAGAAAAAAGAATATAAAGATTATAAATGTTTTTTTTTGCTTTGCATTAAATAGCTTTTTAATAAATCATTACTGTGTACTCTCAAATAACACCAAGGCAAACTGTTGATTTATCTTGTAGACATTTTTTTTTTATCTTGAATTTATTTGCTGCCATTGAAGATTACAAGTTTTTGTCAAATAATTTCACTTTTGTTTTCTTTTATCTGTAGCCTATATTTGCAAAAGTAAAATTCATTTCCATTGAATAAATTTTTTATTAATTTCAAAATATATTAAGAGGAAATACTTTTATAAAAAGCAAATAGATACGTCAGGTTGCAAGACATTGTTTTGGGATTTCATAAATTTTAGGTATTAAAAGTTATGTGTAGTTTTTTTACTACTTTAAGTTAGTTTTTAGGTTTTATTACTGAATGCACATGGATTTTTTGGTCATTTCGGGAAATATACCTGTAATAAACATTTAAAATATATTTTTTCATCTTCCATGATGGCTGTGTTTCTCCTATCTTTTTTCCTTAAGTCTTATAATTTGTGTTACAATAATTGTATAAGCTTTTAATGAAAATTAAATTGTCAGATATTAAAATTATTGTGTCTAAAATTTTATTTTGATAATGAAATTAATTATTTTCACATAAATGTTATTACAGTCAGATGTCTGGTCTCTAGGCTGCTGTGGATATGAATTGGCTACCCTGAACTATGCTTTTACTATGCAAGACATTTCTTCGTCGATGCACCAAATTATAAATACAAAAGTAAAATTTATTTCTTTTTTTGAAAGCAAGAAAATTTTTTCTGCATTTTTCTTGTTGTAAATTATTCATTTAATGTTGATTTGAGATACTAGAGCACATCTTTGAATTAAATTATTTTCATTTTATGGAAACATCTATGTAAGTCTTAGTTAACACAATATGTTACCATGAGAGAACTTCTAAAGTATGTTACAGATTTATTTGCTTCTTTTTTAACATAAATAGTCCCGCAGTGGACTGATCAAAAAGACACCTTTCCCAGTAGAACACTGAAGTCAATCACCACTGGCTGCGGTCAATAAGCGGGTGGGTGACCACTTTGATCAACCTGCATAGGGACTGAGGATATGCGGTATCAGTCCTGCTTAAACTATTCTACCGTAAAGTGCTCTACTTTGCGCTCCGGTCACCAGGCTACCAGAGCAGGGGAGTCATCCCTTCTGCAGGGCATCAAAATTGCGATGGCATGTCTAGGGATCATCCTCCGGGATGTTTCCCAAACCGTCGCCAACAGCCCATTGTGCGGCTCTAGTGCGACATAAATAAAGTACCTACCTTTGAACCTTAATAAATAATTTCATATTTATTTATGTTCTAAAAGATATTATTATAATTCATATAATTTTTTGATTACAAGATTGAATGATTGAATTTTGATAACAAGAAACAGGATCTGAAGGACATATAAGATGAACATTTTATTAAAGAGTGTAGAGAAAGCAGTTACCACTCAGCACAGAGATTCATTATTTGGCTATTTATAAAAACCAAGCTAATTACTGTGAAAAAAGATTGTTGCATTGAAAATTATTTGGTAGAAAATAAACCTTAAAGAATGTTACTAATTATGATAAAGCTATTATGGTCTTGAATTTTTGTATCAATGTTAAAGCAAATTAAAAAGGAATACACATTTATAGAATTTGATTTCTGCTACAAGTGTTTTTAGAAAAAGGTTTAATGAGTAAAGTTTTATCGTTGTATTTTAGTCATAAAATGTGAGGTAAATTTGGAATACTAAAAATTGTTTTAAAATTTGATTATAGTAGAACTTATGTTTGATACCTACTTATGATAAATTAATATTATTCTAATTTAATATTTTTTGTTTAATTTTTCTTACAAGTAAGCATTTATTCTTCAGAATGCTTTAGAACATTTATTTTAATTATCAAAATTTTTGATATTTTCCTTTGTTATGGCAATTTTTATGTATAATAACTTTACAGACATAGAATTTTTGTTTGTAATCCTTTCTTTCTAATAGTTATCATTATAACATCATACCTGTTGATATTTCTATTCATTTTATAGATATCTTCAATAGCTGAAAATTATTCATCAGAACTATTTTGCCTTATATCCTCGATGCTTAATGTAGAACCAGATAAACGTCCAAGTGCCACCACACTATTGTTGAATGATTATATTCGCAAGCACATCTTACTTTTCCTCAAAGATTCTTCTGATAGGTATTAAATTTTATATACATACCATTATTGTTTTTACAATGTACTGTTTTTATTCTGTTATTGTACTGTTAGAAATTGTTAATGTATTATTTTTGCTGTTTTTATTCATTGCTTTGCAAATATATCAGTATCGTGAAACCTGTCAAGATGACCACACTTGTCAGTTGACCATCTTGTCTAATTTGACCACTATTAACGAGAACCAAATTTATCTCATATAATAAAAGGAACAAAACTTGTAATATCACCACCCATCAGTCTATCTTGTATGTTGATCTCTAAAATAAGTCAAGTTTGTATGATGGTATTATTTTATGTTATTCTAATCCCTTTATAATGCATCCAACAAAAAAAAAAACTTAACTCCATTAAATTATATTTTGTAAATGCATAGTTTTTTCGAAAGTTCTTTAATAGTTGTTGTTGTATTATATTTTGATCAAGTTTTTTTTATTGCTATTAAGTAAATAAATGTCCAACATTCTTAAAATGTTCCTATTCAAATTCCATTTATTTATGATGTAATAGCTATAGTTCTGACCAGCGATTGATGATGATGTGTGAATGAAAATACATTATTTCTACAAAATATATGAAAAGAATAGTTTAATATTTAGTAGAATTAAAATTTCCTTTTTAAAAGTTAGCTGACATATTTTTAAATGTTTTAACCCAGTAATTTTAATCAGTTCTGCTGTTCTTTATTTTAAAATAGATTCCTAGTTGAATTTACTTAGAATGACCGATATACATGAGAAAAAAATTGTTTCCTTTTAGAACTATTAATAAACTTCTTTTTTAAAAATTTATTTATGCATCAATAAAAGCATATCTCTTTTTTTTCTTTCTTTACTCATGTTTAACCCTTGGTAGTTTTACAAATAAACTTATTTTTTTGAAATTAATTTTAAAAAAGATAACTGGCAAATGTTTATGTTATATAAACTAAAATCTGGATACTAATTTAGTGAATTTAAAAATATAAACTCTTGAAAATCATAATTTTTTTAACTTGTTTTTAAAATTAAACCTTATTCACTCTGTTTTTGTTTTATATATTAAGTAAGCTAACTTAATTGTTTCCTTATAATTTTATTCTTTACCTTTACAGTTGCTATTTCAATATATTTTTGCCATACTTATAAGTAGTGAGACTTATTTCTACAAATAAAGTTACTCGCATTTCAAAAAAGTTCATCTATCCAAAGTATTTATATTTTATAACAAACTCTTTTCTTATAACAGTGTTGACATTTTCATTCCAGGAAAAAATATTGTCATATATAGAATATAACTAAATGAACTCTTAACCATCACAACTCATAAAATAATTTTCTTAGATAAACTCTAATATCTCTTTATAGTTATAGTTGTAATTTTTAAAACTATTAATAAATAATGTTTTCATTGCTGCAAGGTTTACAGAATTGGAATTGTACTCTATGTTAATTTAAATGTGCGAAAATTTTTTTTTTTAAAAATGCAAATAATTTAAAGTCTTTAAATTTAAATGAGTTATGTAAAATATATGCATATTTGTATTACATGAAAACTAAGTTAATTTGCAAGGTTAACTTTACAATTTATTTGTAAAATTAGCCTATATCACACAATTTACATTTATACTCTATGTATAAATGTAATTAATGTTAGTAAGTAAATTTCATGTTGGAAATTAATTAGAAAGATTCATGTTCTTATCAGTTTTGTGAAACATATACATAACATTTCTATAATATATATTTTAAGCAGAATAATATTTTTTGTATTATGTGAAAACGAAGTTAATCTTGCATGGTTAACTTAACAATTTATCTGTAAAATTAGCCTAGATCACAAAATTTACATTTATGCTCTAGGCATAAATGTAAATAAAATTTAAAAGTAAGAATAATATTAACAAATTAAATTCTTACTAAGATACCCAAATTACTATATATTAACATGTTCAAAACTGCTCAGATGAGCAGAATATTTCTTGCATTTTACAGAAACCATGAGGTTATTTTTATTTCGAAAAAATAATTTTTATTAATAACCTTTTAGCAGTTCATCACATGACTGTAGATGTAGAAGAAAACGTACTACCAGTTCAGGAGTAAATTCTGATACAAGTTCTACTACATGCTCTAGTGAAGAATCAAAATTCTCTGGATTCAGCAAAATCAGTGAAAGCTTGTTTAAAACCGTGCCAGATGTAAATGGAAATGGTGATGGTAACGACAATAGTCAACAACAAGCCCTTAGTAAAGATTCGCCATGGGCTCAGCACGAAACTCAAGTCACGCCACCTTCCCTTTACTACAGAGCAGAGGAAGGACCGTGTACATCTGGAAAAGTTTCAGAAACTTCTGTGTTTAATTATTGTATAGAAAAGCCTTGCACATCCAAAGTAAATAGCAGCACCATAACTAATGTCTTACAGTTCGAAAAAAGACTTCAATTACAGTTACAGAAAAATAAAAGTGAAAACTCGTATCATTTCTTAAACTCTCTGACAAACTCGTTAAATATTTCGAGATTTAATAGTATGGATTGTTCCAGTGACAAGCCATTACTTAAAGGTAAATTTAATTATGGGGAGAATCCACCGAAGTCAGCAGAGAACTTATTTTCAACCTCTCAAAAATTAGACTATGAGGTTTCCAGGAGGCCAGCCACAAGTGCTATTGAAACTTTTACTGCGGTAGATGGATCATACTTGCCTCAAATAAAAGAAAATACTTCTGATAGGAATAATGTAACAAAATTGTCTGACATTAATCTGCCTCCATTGTATATTTCAAGTGATTCTAGTAGCCAGAATAGTGAAACCTTGAGCAGTCTTCCAAACTTAGAAGAATCTATTGTAGATAAGTTTTTGTTGAGAAATATTATGGAAAGTACCAAAGTCAAACAGGTATATATTTTAATATCATTAAAAATTTGTATGAAATAATGCTCTTTTACCTTTCTCAGGGTGTGTAGCGTTTTTTAAAGGTGCTTATTTTCGATTTTTAAAAGCCCTTAAATGGGTTTTTTTTATTGGATGTTTTTAAAAAGTGCTTGATTTTCCCTTTTCAAAAATTAGAATTTTTTTTCTTCTTTACCATGTTGATTTTCAGAGTGTATTATGCAAAAGCGTAGTTTTCACATTGTTCTATTCAACGTTTTCACAAATCATTCTAGCACAATGCATTTTGGCTTACCGTTTTTCTGTAGTGTATGAAAGTGCCAATCATTTTGCATGTTTGATGAAATGCTTGTGGGCCGGTATGTGGATATACTGAGCTGGATTCAATGGGAATTATTCTTGCACTATCATGTGCAACTCTGCTGCATTTTGCAAGATATTCTCAATTTCAGACTTCATTTTCCACCCTCTGAAATTGAACCGAAAAATCTCAATCTTTTTATCGTGGCTAATATAATCAAGAAAATAATTCTTTGTCAGATACTAGTTATTTTCATGATCATGTAAAGTCTTTGAAAATTATTTTGCATTTCGTTAATGTATATAAGTACTTAAAAATATTTTTTAAGTGCTTAAAACGTACTTATTTTTTGTTGAAAGATTTGGCTACACACCCTGTTTCTGATTGGTTAGTTAAACCAAGATCCCCAACCCAGTGCTTAAGAGATGTTATTCCTTTTTTCTTATGCAAGAATTTATTTTATTTTTTCAAAAATTAAGTTCTCCTATAATTATCAATAATTTGCATTTTCAATAAATTTTCTTAATTCAGGGATCTTTTCTGAAAAGTATTTTAGTGTTGATAGGTGAGCACAGTTCATATTATTGTTTCCTCTTTCAGTAAAGTATTGGTAAATTGTAAACTTTCTCCCTTGTTATATGCTCATATAATTTATAACACTTCCATTTTAAAATATTGAATTGAATATATGTTAAACTAATAAACAGAGAGTAATTCCAGGCTTCAAGCCCATGTATTAGAAAAACATTACAAAAAACAACCCCTTTAGTGAAACAAATCAAATTTCAGAATAGGAACGTTGCAAATTTTCTATATGCCCATTATGTATGTTTCAAAAATCTACTCCTATACTTTTTACTAAACAAATAGATAGCTATTGGAGTCAAGAAAGTCTTAATTTTCTATTCAGACAAAAAATATTAAAATAATTTAAATAGTATGAGAAAATTAAAGAATTTGAGACTATATTATCACTTATATACAACTGCTGAAGAATCAGATGGTGATATGCAATTTAAAACTGCATTTTTACTGTGCCACCTCTTAAATTTTTAGTGGCCATTTAAGATTTATGATCTTTGAATTTGACAGAAAGGTCTTTTTTTTTTAAACTAGATATTGCATGTGCTAGACCGTGTAGAATTAGCAACATCAAAACTTACGATTTCACGCTTTTCAAAGTTATTATAATTTTAATATCTTCCAAGGTATTAAAATTTTAAACAGTTTTTTAAAGCAATAGCTTTCTAAAACTATTTACTTTCTTTAAAAAATAATTTTAACCATTTTTTTGCTCTAAAAGGCCTAACCTGGGTAAAATCCTAGAAAAGTCCACCTATTGGCGACTTTGTGAAATCTCGCCAAGTTAGCAATCATTACTGGGATCAACATTGCTTTTTGATTATTAAAAAGAAACAATTTAAATTATTCGCTCGTTATTTTCAACTGGTACCTCACAAAAAAATGAAATAATAACAGTAATAAATGAAATAATGGTTCAAAAATGAAATAATAATGATGATTCTAACAACAAGAGATCAGAAGCATAAATAGCGAAAAAATTAACCTTTTTAGCTCGTTTCTTATGAAATCCCACTTTCTTGAGGCATACATATCAAATAACCAATCAGGTTTAAGAATTTTGGTGGTGTGATTGGACATTCAAAATAACTTCCCCGAAATATCTTCCGGAAACCTAGCGAGATTTAAAAAAGTCACCAAGAGGTGGGCTATTCTAGGATCCACCCCCTAACCTGCTGTGCCCATTTTGATTTTACCTTGAATAATGACCAAAAAAAAAATCATTATGTTATAAAATTTTCTATAAATTAAGTGTTTTTTCATTTTCAATTATAGTTTTTTTCTTTATTTTTCAGAAAGAAGTTGCAATTCCGGAAAAAAATGTCAAATAATTTTTATCCATATCAACTCAGCCTTATGTTGTGCTTAAACTGAATATTAAACCCAAGATGCAAGAAAATATTTATTATGAACCTCAGATATTAATTCAAATTAAAGAGAGGAAGTTTCTATATCTTTAGAAGTACTTCTAGAAGTAATTTTAGGAACCGTGAAATGAGCTCAAGTTAAAGCCATTAAGGCATACAGCTATCTCAGTGACCATAAATTATCCTGATAAGTGCAAAGACAGGGAAATTATCTGTTTTGACAATATTTATGGAATTGTAACACTTGTGTACCTTATTTTTTTATATTTGTGTGTTTCCCGTGTGCTCACACTTATGATGAATGTTTGTAATATTGAAACACTAAGCATGTCTTAATTATTTTAATTTGAACTTATTACATTGTTTCCTGTCTATCTTTCCTTACAAGATTTGAATTTAAATGCTTTTTTTTTTTTAACTAAAGATTTTTAGATTTGAATAGTTTGCCTTTTAAAATTCTGTACTATTTGAAGACCAAGGGGGAAGAATGGTTTGTGTCCAGTTTTAGCAAAAATGACCAGTGGATCGCCATCTGTTGCATTTTGAGGATTACTAATTTTTGACAAATCAATAACGTGTAAAATCGATTCTTTCCGAGAGTTATTACACAGTGAAGAAGGGTCTTACAGCATAAAAACCCTTCTTTTCTGCACGCAAAATTTTTTATTTGAATCAATTTTGACTTTATGAATAGAAACTATTCTTCTCGTGTTCTTCATTTTTATTAGCATTGAATGAAATTTATCTTTATTTTTTTTTTTTAAATTTTACTTTTCTTGGAAGTCCCAAAAAACTTTTAACATGCAGCTAAAAAATGTTACTTTTCCCCTCCTTAATTTTAAGTCAATGTCGATATGTTAATAAAATCAATGATTTTTTTTAAAAAATAATTATTAATAAAAAGAAATCAGCATCAATAGAAATTTTCAATTATTGATAATCAATTATTATTATATTCCAGAATATTCTTTCAAACATTTTAAGGAAAAGTAGAAATTTTTCTCAAATTAAAAAAACTCGATAGATTTAAAATTATATAATTGATCATGAAAACTTATTACTTTTTATTAGTTCTAACATGCTTAAAAAGTTTGTTTCCGTGAATTATTTTAAATAAATAGTTTATATAATTAACATGCTTAAAAATAGTTTAAATAATAAATAGCACATTTCATTATTGTACAAAATGAAATCTTACTTTAACTTTACAATAAAAAAAATCAGCTTTTGTTATAGTTACTCTTCAAAAATTGAACAAAAAAGCAGGCTTAAAATTATTTTCATAAACATTTTTAAAAATTACAGTTTATCTCTTCCTTTTTAAATTTAATAAATTTGAGAGTTAATTCATTAATGTAACTGCTGATATAATAATGAAACATTCAGATAATTAAAAATTTCCAATGCAACCAATTCACTAATATGAATCAACTTTATCTTTGATGGATTAAAGCCACCAAATTATTGGCATAGCATTTTTATTTACTGTCGCCAAACAAAATATAAATAAATGGGATAAAATTTTGTAATTTTATATTTTAATAATTATGAACACGTTTTTATAAAAAAAAAATTTCCTTTTCTGAAGTATAAATTTTTATTCATCACAGATATTACACTTTGCATTTCAAGTATACTCTAACTTTTCAATTAAAAAAAGTAATGCCCTACATATGTTTAGTTGCTTGTTAGTTTGAATAAATAAGTGCCTGATTAAATTTTCACAGTATTTATGTATTATCAAGCATGTTTTTTATACAAATAAGAAAATAGTAAATCTAATAGAATTTGCCATGTAAAATCTTTATTTAGAAAATTATCTGCCTAGTTATTAGATATTTTTATATTTAAACCTCTATTCTTTTTCACTGTGATAATATATGCTTAATATAATTATTTCTTTCATAATTGTGAATCTTTAAGCTATATTGTTATTGTTAAGGATCCCATGTTTATAAATTTGAACTATATTTTAATTTAATATTTTTTTACCAAATCATTTAAAACATTTATAGAGTATTAACCCCTTGTACTAGCTGAAATTCAGAACAGGCCTTGCCTAACTTACGCACCTGAATGTTCGCGAAAAGAGCCTAAGCGGCAGATCCAGAGTGTTGGAACTTTAAATACGATATTTTGCGACTAAGTGCAAGATAGCTGCACCTGTGTTTGCTTCACGTGATGGTGCTCTTGTGAATTTCAAATGAATTTGAATCAAAAACCTTTAAAAAGTATTTCAATATCCATCAATTGCTTGAAATATTTATATTGGAAGCCTTTCCACTACTCTTACTTCCACGCAAACCACTTCCTTTTTTATTAATTTTGCTTCTTTTTTTATACATGCTGGAGGGTTTGACAAAATAAAAAATGATTAAGAATATTACTTTTTGTGAAGAAGACTGTATGAAACGTGANATGCGCAAGCGAATTTCAACGGGATCAAAACATAAATATATTTTTGAGTCAGATTGTTTTTCGTTGATTGTTTTACAACCACTCTGAAAATCCATTCTCGGAAAGAGTGAAAGTTGGCAAGTATGCTGTTAGCGAAAATTCCGGAAATCCGGAGCACAATCACCCCTGTTTTTATGAAGAAGACTGTACGAAACGTGAGCATCTCATGTAATTGAATAGTAAGAGCTGAAGCTTTTTGGGTCTCGTGAAATGCTTATGTTTACTTAGATAGTTTTCAAATATTATCTGGACTACAACAATGTATCCTAAGTAGCACATAAACTACATTAGGAGACAAGATATAAAATACATATTCATATAAAGAAATAAGAGCCCATTCAGAAGTTCTTGTTTAGCCTGAGCTTAAGACAAGTATGGCTCGTGATATTCATATTTGGCCCGAAATGTCGATTACGAGCCAGACTAATGACATTCACGTTTGACATGAAATTAAACGAGCCTGACTCGTGGTATTTAAGTTTGGCCTAAAATTTTCATCACGAGTCAGACTCGTGAAAATAATGCAAGGGGTTAATCAATGTAACAGATATTTCAATGCTTGTGTAATTCTTAAGCAAAACTGAAAAAAAATATTCAAAGTATTTGACAACATTTAACTGCTTTAGAATAATTTAATCTGTTATATTTATATAATAGATTAATTAATACTTCAAAAATATACCTGCCATGCTTTGTAGGTGTTTTTAAAATTTTAAAAGATATTGAAATGTTAATTTACTATAAATATTATTACACTCTATGTGTACAAATATTATTTATTTTTAAAGTTCTATTGAATTAGTTTGTGTAGTAGATTTCCTTTTAATTAGCTATAATGTCTCTGGTAAGAAAAATGTTTCATATTACTGTTATTAAAAAGTTTTAGAAGGAATTTTTTAACTCCTACTCAAGCCAGGAGCCCATATAGGAAAACAGGGTGCATAGCATTTTAAATAAGTGCTTATTTTTGATTTAGATTTTTTCAAAGTCCTTAAAAATGCTTTTCTTTTTAGAGGTTTGTAAAAAGTGCTCAATTTCCTATCTTTTAAAAATAGATTTTTTCTTTGCTGTGTCGATTGTCATTCGAAATTACAAACATTGCATGATTTTCTCTGCAATATTTATCAGAAATTAGTTATTTTACCATGATTAAGTAAACTTTTTTGAATTTTATGTTTATAAATTAAGAACTTTAAATTATAGAAAAATAATTTTTATTACTGCACAGATCCTAATTATGATTTTTTTTTTTTTTTGGAAAATGATTATTTTTTTAGTGCTTATTTTTTGCTGAAAAATCTGGCTACGCATCCTGGAAAAGGCAACAACCCATGCTTATCACTAACAAGAACCTTATAAGTAAACTCTATGGCATGTAAGATGGGTTTTATATAATAAAATTTTAGCTATGGATTGATAAAAATTTAGTGAAAATAAATAAGGATGTATTTATGGAGTAATTATATAAAATATTTTAACAAATGGGCATAAATTCTTTTACTTAAATTTGTGTTACTGATATGTTATTAACACAATGTTAAGAATTGTTTTATGTGATGATACTATGATAAAATTTTCTTTAAAGCTCTAAGAAATTAGTTTTAACTTTCTTCTTAATTAAAATTTAAGAATTGTTTAACAATAATAAGGAAAGATAAATGATAATTTTGAGATCATGCATTCTAATGATTTAATTACATTTATTGTATATTTGTAGTTATTTAAACCTACACTTGTTAAACAAAAAAGGTAATTTGTTGACTAGATTTTATATAACCATGAACATTTCGAAATTTATATTTGGTTCATCTTTGATTTTTATGTCATAGTTTCCTTGAGTATTGTAAGAATCTCTTATAAATGTCTTGTTTTCTTAACATTGCAGTAAGAATTATTAGCAAGCATTACTTTTTTGTATTTTACAAGTACTTAATTCACAGAAAATTTAAATGTTCTTTCAGCACTTGACAGTAATTATTATGGCATAAAATGTTGTATATATTTTATTGCATTTTATTATTTATTATATTTAACATAAAATATTGTATATATTATAAATTAAAATTATGCAACCATAAAAAATAAATTAACACTCAATGCAAAGAAAATTAAACTTTATTAATAAAAATAGACTTCTAAACATGAATGTGATGATGTCATAACTGGAATTAAACAATGATTTCTACTAAAGAAAGGTTTTCTTATTTAAGAAAAGGTAATTTTAATTTTATAGGAATAGAAGACAAAGAACTGGGGTTCTTCCACAATATTCCAGCAAAAATTCCTATGAAAGTAGTCACTGCTACAGAAAGAGAGATAAAAAGTACTTTTCTTTGACTAGATGGTGTAGGTACAGTTTCAACAATTAAATCGGCAGGAATATATTCAACTTGACCCTGAACCTACAAGAAAAGATTACCATAATACAATGAACAAGTTATTTATTCTTTTAAAATATATCAATTGCTCCAAAAAGTTCTGATTTGAAAAATCAAAGAAGCTGAAAGAGAGTTACCCTTTGCTTAGGAAACCAAGTTTTATTTACTCCCAGTTTTAAAATTAGTTAACAAGCTTGTCATCATATAGCACTGGTGATTGGAAAAACTACTATATCAAACAATGTTATATCTGACACAAGCCAAATTAATTAAAATGTTAGCATAGTTCTTAACTTTGTCTTCAGACTATACCTCAAAAATTTTGTTAACAGCGTCATCAGTCGACAGGCTTTCTAATTAATTTTAAAACTAAGAGGGAATGAATTACCTAATTTTCTAAGCAGAATGCAATAAGCTGTACACTTTCATTTCTATGAAATTTGATTTTTAAAAATGTCAGTCATTTTCGGGGCAATTGATTCAATGAAAAATAGAGGGGGGAAAATATGTAATCTAAATAGATTTTTGTGTTACAGTGTAGGGAAAAAAACTACAAAAATATTTTATTCAAATTTTGACCATAAATAGGTAATTCAAGGTATTAGCGCAAGAAAATGTATTTAAAAGTATTCATTAGTACAGATTTAATAAGAAGAAATGGGCCTGCCAAAAATGACAGTTATTTTAACATGCTCCTGGAACAAAAATAACATAATAAAAATATTATTAATTTAACTTTTTTAAACTAATTTCAAAAGATTTTGTACAAAATCTGTTTTAGAAGTATAATAACGGATTGAGGTAGTACTGAGATTAGATATGTCCTTCCAAAAATAAAAATATTTTACACTTAACAATTTTTTTCTGAACAAAAATGAAAAGTGTTTTGTTATAAACTATTGTGCTAATCCACAAATCTTTATACTCAATCTTAATTGTTAGCTTTATTGCTAAAAATTAAAAATGCATTGATTAAGAAATAAAAAATATAAAATTTTGCAGATATTGAAACTTCACAAAGGTTAAAAAATAAACAATAAAAAGAAAGGTGAACTGATTGTGTAACTAAATTTCCCATCAATAAACTTTCATTTTGAGTATAAAAAGAAAAATCTTCATACTGCAAAATAATACTTACTCTTTCTAAATGCAATTTTAGAAATCTTATTTCCTCATTTAAGAAGTGGACATTCTTTAGACCATCTTTCAGTTCATCGATAAGATCAAACACATTTGCAGAATCCTGAACAAAACAAATTTGAAGATGAGAATAATAAGTTTTAAAAGAACACAATGTAAGGACAATAGTATGTTAACAATGGTTATATATAAAATTATACAATAATAAATTTTTTAAAAAAAAAAACAGTTAATTTTTAGTTTTAAAACAAGAGTTACGTTACAGCAATACACATAGTTATATTACTACTAGGGAAATATCACCAAGGGGGAATGCAAATCTTGTCGAATTTAGCTATGTAAGTTTTTATTTTTTACTTCATTTTTTTATTGCGAAAATTGGTATGGATATTTAAGAAATATTTCTTATATTAGTATACTAAAATGTTAATAAAGCAATTATTAAATTATCTTATTCACAGCATATAATAAAAGAAGATACTCAAAACGACGCTCCCAATTTTTTCCCTATAAAGTTAGAGTTCGTAAAATTCTGCCGATTTTGCTTCTGTTGTGGAAGTTTTATTGAAAATGTAAATTTGCTCCAAAATTTTTTTAAATATTTCCTTAAATGCACAATATTGAATACAATTGGAGAAATTTTTTTTTTAATATGTTTAAAAAATAATAAATTTCAAACCATTTCTCGATAGACTTCTCATTTATTAAATTGTTGCCGAAGCAAATATTGAAGTTTCTGATTAAGAAGAAACATCTTAAATCGCAGAAACCTTTAGCAACCAATAATGTTGAAACAATAACCAAGATGAACAAAACTTGACAATATATTCAAGGTAAAAATGGTAACTTTTGATCAATTATAACTTAACAGCTTTGAAATGGACAAAATAAATTTTAATGCAACGAAAGAGCGATATAATGAGCCTAACATATTATAAAAGAAGTCCTCTATTACAAGTTTTCATGTCATCATTAAAATGCCAATATTACAGATACAAAAATTGTATGTTTATAATGATCTGAAACATACCAGCTTCCCCCTATTGCAACAATTTTTTTAACGAAAATACATTTTACTATAGTTTTAAGTGAACAATTTTATATGAAGAAGAGCAAAATGAAAGACGATTGGTATTATCACTAATAAAAGGTGAAAATGTTTATCATTTTCCCTTCATCTGTAATCACTTACTGTTTATTAAGTTACAACACACCACATGGGTGATAAATCGATGCATTAGAAAATATCGATTCTATGCAATCCTCACCAATCTGATGCTTGGATTGGCAATTTTTCGAAGCATCGGAAATCGTGATTTTCTGAGGTGTGACCTATATTTTCCGATGTATCGTTGTCTACCCGCGCGAAGTTGAGCATTGTTCCTGATAGTACATCGATGTCTGCAAGCTCGCGCAAAAAGCATTTTCCTCTGTAAGTGTGCAGTGATAGCTGTGACAATGAATGTTATCTTTCCCTATTTTTTTTACATGGTGACTCATCGTTTTGCTGACATGATGAATGCAAATGTTATTAAGAATCGATGTGTTGTTGAATCTTTAAGTTATGGAAGGGTTTTCTTTAAATTGTGTATGTGCAAATCCTGTTGATTTTTTTTTAAAAAACATCAATTCAGGCATTTAATGTTTTTAACCACTATTTTGCAGACATTCACATCTTTAAATATTGAGAAATAATTATTTTGAAATAATGAAACTTTATTTTTAAAAAATGCAACTTACTAATTGCGCAGTACTAAATGTAAAACATTAATGTACTGAAGCATCGCAATGTTAGCATGACGATACATCACCCTGACCTACTGGCCAATTTTTTCCTCCTCCATACAAAAGAAAATTTCATTGACTAGTTTTAAAAATCTTGCTGCTCACTTAAAAAGAACCAAGCATTTTGTTGACTTCTACCATGCAGCCTTATTTCCCTTTTTTGACACCCCATTATTGAAATCAAAATTCAATGACATCAAAAGCAATTGAACATCATTTAATAATATTTCTTACACTAAAAACTCTCTTAGTCCAGTCTATCTCTAAGCAAAAGCAATCCAGCTCTATATATGTATTTTGCTCTATATATTACATAATTTTAGGTTTAAAAAAATATGCCTATAAAAATATTATGTTAAAAGTAGTAGCTGAAGCTCATTAATCCATAGCCAAGAGCCGAGCAAAATAACAATGCAGTAAAAGTATAAGAGAGTAACTCTTTTAAAAAGATGTTATTCTATTCTGATACTGTGTAACACCAATATTAAACTAAACAACAGCTGAAGCTCATTAATCCATAGGCAAGTGCAGAGCAAAATAACTATGCAGTAAAAATATAAGATAGTAACTCTGTCAAAAAGATGTTCTATCAATATCTGATATCATGTAACACCAATATTATGCAACATTTAAGCTAATTAAATAAATCCAATGCATCAAATAATCACTAGAATTCAGAGGAAGTGTGTTGCTTCTCAATGGAAATTTGATAAAATTTTCAGATGTGGGCAATATGAGCAATAATGAAAATGAATTCATTATTCTAATGATCAAAACACTTACTTGAGCTAATTCTAAAATTCTTGGTTGAGATTGAATCTGTTGACGAACATATTTGACAGAAGTTGCAATAAACTTAAGATGTGCAGAAACATTAGCCATCATTGCAACAGCATCAGGACAGCTAAAATTAGGAGAGAAAAGATTAGTCTAAGTTTAGTAAATTTCAAAATATCACTGGGGAAAAAAACAGCCAGTGGGTTTGATAAGTAAATTTTGTTAAACATTGAGACAATTCAAGATGGTTCAAACGCTTAGCTTTCTTAAAATTAAATATGAATTTTTAAAACACGGAAACAGTTATGTTTTAATTATTAAACACTTTTAAGCATTGAAACTATTTAAGTTTTAATACTCGGTTTAGTAAAAGTTACTAATAAAATATCAGGAAAAAAAAACCTTTTAAAAAAAACTTTAAAAAAAAACAGGTTGTTATGTTAGAATAAATTTAATTTTGTTAAATGATGAAACTGTTTGAGGTCGTTAAAACACTAGGTTTTATTAAAAATTTTGAATTTCACTTTATTTAATAAAAATTTGAAATATTCCATTTAATTTAAGAGTATATAACTTTTTTTTTATATCTGTGTATTTATTTATAAATTTTTCATTTTATACTAGAGTTGACAAGTTTCATCCACAGCAGAAAAAAAAACATCAGAAGAAATAAAATTTCTTTTTCAAAAAGATAGATCAAACATTTAAACAATTTTCTAAACTTTTTATTATTGTATTATTTTAGTTTAAATAAAAGTAATAATTTATAAACATTTTTACACATTATTTATAAATAAATTAAAACTAAAAGACAAGAATAGGAAAAAAATTAATTTAAAGAATTTCCTAAAAAATCAAAACGACTAATTTCTTTACATTCTCAATATTTTACATAAAGCCGTATAATAAAACCTAATTTTAAATAATGTAAAGATCTTATAAAATATGATAAAAGTTCATTATGTAATTAAATTAACACTTCCTATGCTAAATATATACACTACTGCAAATCATACTGAATTCAGTTAGTTTTTTATTTTGGACATAGCTCAAAATATGCGTTCTAGAAAATTGACAAAGCTGAAATGTGTGGTTAAGAAAATGAACATAGCTTGATTGTGTACTAAAGAAAATGGACATAGCTTTAAATGAGTGTTTAAGAAAATAAACATAACTTGAAATGTGTGTTTAGGAAAATGGACACAGCTTTAAATAAGTGTTTAAGAAAATGGACACTGCTCGAAATGCATGATGTTTTAGAAAATGGGCACAGTTCAAAAAAAGTTGAAATCCAAAATTTTGATAGTGAACTAAACCTAGTGACACAATCCGTAATTGTTTCTGGGAGGGAATTTTAAAATGAATAGTTTGCAAATTTAAAATCTTTATATATTAAAAAAATTTGAAATTAACTTTAAAAATATATACCTGATATACTGTTTTTGTTTCAAATTTGGTAAACTGGAATGTTCCCACTCTTTTTTGTGAACTGATTTACAAGCTTCTAAAATTTTCTTGCGAACTCCAACCTGGGCAATACCAATCTAAAACAAAAATAATAAAATCAGAATTAGATAGACACATTCAAACAACATATTAATTTTTTTTTTTTTACCATTTTCTCTTCTCCTTTAACGTTAAGTCAAATTTTTATTAGGATAATGAAAATGATCTGTAACGGAAAGGACAATTTGCACATACCAAAATTCAAAGTTTTAACAAATAAAAATTTACTGAAAAATGCTTAACTCCTTTGAACCTGGTATCTATTATACTGGACATCAATTTTAATCCATATTAACTTAATTAATAATCATATTAAGCAATAAAAATATTTCAACTGTAAGAGTTAAAAATAAGTTAAATGTTTTTTCATTTATCTGGAAGGGATGTGTGAGCTTTCCCAAAACTATTTATTTTACAACACTCGGGGCACTTAAAACATTATCTCTAACAATGTTGATATATAAAGCAACACGTCATTGAGCAATAAAACCATTTTATTAAATACCAATCAATATATTCTTTTAAGTAAAAAAATTCCATCTTTTTTCATTGACTGGAAGAACTCTAATTTCCCATTTATCTATTATCAAAGTTGTGTGTTTATTAAATGTGGAGCAGATTGGACATATGATTCACAAAAATTTATACAGGAGAAAACAAGCAGACACATAAGCAACAAGAGGTAGAATCCATTAACTAATAATAATTACCACATACAATTTGTAATTCATCTTTTGCTATGTTATTATTTTTTCATTTAAGACAGAACAGATAAAAGACTTAACATTGTAGATCTTCATTGTATATTTACTTAATTTTTTTTAACAATTTGATATAAAGAGGGGTTTTAAACACTTTTAAAGGGAATGAAATTTTCAAAAGACGAATATTTCTTCCGAGAACTTAAACAAAATTTTACAGAAGCTTAAAATCATTTATCCATTATTCATCTGTTTCTCATTATATATTAGCAGAGTTGTTTAATAACAGAATTTCATGTAAGCCTTTTAAAATTAAAATAATCATTTGGGAAAACTTTCTAGCTATGACCAGGATCTCCTTAATCAGAAAATGAATCAATTTAAAAATACAGAAAAAGACAAAAAAGTTAATTAACAATTAAAACATTAAATCAAAATGGAAAAGAGCTTTTCTATCTGTCTTTGATGAATAACATAAACTATTAAATTAAATAACATAATAATTTCCAAACGAGATTGCGCAAATGCAGCAAATCCAGATATGAAAATAAGAAATCTAATCAGAAAACTAATCTAATTTACAAATACAGATAAAGACAAAAAGTAAATTAACAATTAAAACATTAAATCAAAGTGGAAAAGTGCTACTTCGAAAGCAGATGACAGCACTTTAAAAAAAAATAATAATAATTCATTAAATATCTTTTTGTTTCATTTTTCAAGATTTTCAAATAGGGGTCAGCACTTAATTTATTTATAATATTTTCCTACTGATTTGGCAATTTATATTTAATTTTGATTTGGTTATTCTAACTGTAACTATTTTTATTTATAAGTGGGTGTATCTTTTTTAAGTCTTAATATGTATACTTTTGAGTTGTGTTTGCTGGTTCATTATTTTTCTGTACTTTTCAATTCTTATAATTATTTTCTCTTATTTGTGTATCCATTATGGGGCCTCGGGACAATGTCAATTTTGGTTTTTCCACTGATAACAGAATGGCTCCAGTGTGTTGGCAAGCAGTGTGTCCCCCGATGAAGTGCTGTCTTGCCAACACATATATCTTTTATTTTAATCGTTTTTTCCTGCTTTAATTGTTTGTTGTTTTTTTTAATTACCAGGATGTCATTAAATCAGAACTAAAATTAGCTGACTTCGATTATACATTACTATATTAGAAGAGTTTATTACAGATATGAATATTTCATTTTAATAATCTGAAATATTAAAAGGGAAAAAAAACATGATTTAAAATAATGTGATTGGTAATTAAGTAATTTGCATTAGAGTTTTGATCTAAATTATTGTTCGAGTAGTAACTTAAAAAGAAAAAAAAATGAGTAGGAAGAAATCAGAAATAACCCATAGTCTACTATATGTATGATAATTACAACAAACTTGAAGAGAAAAACTATCTATATTGGTTAAAAACTAATTATTATAAACAAAAAAAAACTAAACATAACTTATTTTAGTACACTTATGCACCTCAACATTGAAAGAGGGAAAAGGCACAGGAAATTTTAAAAAGGAAATGTTCTCGAAACATTTAATTTTATTCCCAAGTGCCTTAAACAAATTAAGATACCTGTCCTATTTGTTTTAAGGCACAATCAGTGTTTAACTGCTAACTTCAAGTTAAGTTACTGATTTAAAGCTAAGATAAACAGTTTAGTTTATCTTAACTTTAAATCAGTAACTTAACTTTTAAATCAGTAATATAGACCTATATAGTAATTGATTTATGGACACATGGAGATTTTTGGTGACATGACATGGACAAAATAATACATAAATCTTAAAAAACTTAATTCCCACGATATTAGTATGAAGAATTTCATATTTTCTATTTGCATTAAAAATTGAGCCAATCAGTGCTCAACTGCATTTCAATGTAAATTCCATAGATGGAAAATAAATAATATAAAAATATTTCAAATAATCATAGGCAACTGATTAAAAATTTAATCTCATAATCAAAATTATTTTAATTTAATTGTAGATTCATTTATAAAAAAGTGAAAAAAAATTACATATTGCAAGTAACAAAGAAATAAAATTTACCTTTTCAAGCTCTTCTTCATTCATGACCAACATATCATGAAAATTCAAATCATGTTCTTGAAATTTCTTTACAAGAGTGGAACATCCTATACCACTCAAAAACAGTTCCAACTCACCGACTTTTGAGAAATTCTTTGGTTTACTAACTCTGAAATTTACAAATATTGTACATAAAATTGTATATAGAATTTATAAATAATTAGCTAATGTTTTTTTTTAAGTCTCTCTCCATACATCAAGTTTTAAATAAATGTAGAGTAAAAAAAAATTATCTTACATCATAGTTGCTTCGATAGACTTATTTGTTGTTTTAGTTATTTCATCTAAAGATTCTTCAGCATCTAAGACGGTTAGGCCAATGGGACCTTTCTGAATAAGCGAAACCAACTAAAAATAAATAAATAAACTTGTCAATTTTAAAAATTAGTAAATGTTCCATTAGTAAACAAGACTAATATGTCAGTGAGACTGTCGAACACCATCACCAAATAAAATAAATAAGCAAAAATATTGCTTGAAGATTAATGAATAAACAAGACACATTAGTCGATTGAACTTATATGAATTTAATCAGTTAAACTCTCCTTAATAATTCTGAATCTCAAAAGTTAGAAAAAAGCAAAAAAAATATTAGAATAATTTGCTTTTCTTAGATTTTGAGCAAACAAAGGTCTTATATTTATAATTAGATTATTAAAGAAATAATAAGATATTAAATATTTGTTAGGTTTCAGCTCCCAACAAGAACTTACGTACCAGCTACGTAAAGGTTTACAATAAAGAAATAATTACTTTCTTTAATAAAGTTTACATTGCAATTTTTTAAAAATTACATTAAAAATATTTCTCAGAAAAAGACTGACTGAAACAAAAAACAAGCATATTACATGAATTTCATAATTAAAAGAAAAATTTAAAAACTTTTTTTCAACAAAACATAATTTATGATATAATAATATTCTATACCTCTTTATATCCATTTCCATAAGCTATATCTTCTGGTGTTTGCCCCATGTTGTCACATATGTTTTTATCAGCATTATTCTGAAGAAGAAGCCTGATAATTTGTCCATGGCCATAAGATGCTGCCCACAATAGTGCCTAAATAATATGCTACCTCATTAAAAATTTCAAACCTTTTAATAAAATTATAAGACTTTTATGTTGCTCCCTTGGGCATACTATGATAAAAAGGAAGAAAAAAAGGTATTGTCTATGTTATATTATACCAATTAATAATTATGCATTAAAAAAAAGAAACACAATTTCTCCTTTTACTACTATTTTTGTTCTTACAAATAAATTTAAAATTAGTTTCTCCAAAAATGATTTGATTTTCTATTAAAAACAACACATGGGATAAAAATCGAAAAAGAATTATTTGGCAATTTCTAGAATAAAATTTGTAGTCAATATTAGTCTTAAAGAAAAATTCATCAAAACCTGTAACAATAAAGGAATTATTTTATAAAATTTCCTTATTTCCCTTATGAGGATGTCATCAAATTTTCAAAAACCAAACTACTTCTAAAATTCAATTATTTTTAGATGGCAGAACATTTTAGACATGAATAAAACTAAACTAAACTCAGCGGTGCGACAGCCCTTGCGGGCCAAGGCCTACTGTGCCCATCTCAGTTTTCTTGACCTTGGGCTCTCGGGTGCAGGAGCAGATGTTCCGGTCAGGTGGTCAGTCGAACGTGGAACCCCCAGTGTTTAGTTCCCAAGCATGCTTGGTACTCATTTATCGACCCACTGAAGGGATGAAAGGCTGAGTCAGCCTTGCCCGGACCGAGGATCGAACCAGGGACCTGTGGCACGACAGCGTGAAGCGCTACTGCTCTGCAACACCAGGCATCATTAGACATGAATAGAATTTGAAATTATTTTTAATGACATAGTAATTGCATAAAAAAATTTGCTCTCTACTATACAGTCTCCTTCGTAATTTAATCTTGTCCGATTGCAAATTAAATTGTTCTTCTGTCTAATTAAAATAATAAGATATACATCATTAGATAGTTAAAAATATATATATATATATACATAAATTATGGTTAGTGTTTTAAAGAAATAAGAATATGTAAAACATATTTTCCAGCTTTTGTATAATACATTTATAGCAAGTGAGGAATTCAAAATTTATTTTACTTAGTCACTTTGTTCCATCTAAAAGCAATTAATGAAAACCGATACATATATTTAAAAATTTTTTTAACTTTTCTGTAAAGAGTGAGTATAATAATTAAGCAAATAAGTAGCTAAGTTCTAACTTAGACAGAATAATTATTGTTGGTCAAATCCTCTACGAATTTTATTACATAAATTAATAAATATAATCTAATTAAATAAAAAAAAATCTACTTATACAGCACTTTACATCAAAACTAAAAGTGGTATGCACAGATTTAAGTGTGTCCCTAAGCAAGATTTATAGGCGTGCCCTATCTGAAACATATCACAAAAAGTTTTAAATTATATTGTGAAACAACAACACTATGACGAAAAGGCATACATTTATTTAAAATCATTAATTTACTTTAAGAAAATAAAAATCATAATTGCAATGAAAAGGAAGACTTTAGAAAAAGCACTGAATTAAAACGTTGTATACAATTACCACTTGAAATGAAACTAATTTTGATAAGAAAGAATAACTCACTATCTTACAATAATTTTATTCAAAGTTTAATTTGGCTATTACTTATAAACTAAACTAAACTCAGTGGTGCGACAGCCCATAGAGGGCCAAGGCCTACTGGCCCATCTCAGTTTTCTTGACCTTGGGCTCTGAGGTGCAAGAGCAGATGTTCCGGTCAGGTGGTCAGCCAAACGCAGAACCCCCAGTGTTTAGTCCCAAGCATGCTTGGTACTCATTTATCGACCCACTGAAGGGATGAAAGGCTGAGTCAACCTTGCCTGGCCCGAGGATCGAACCCAGGACCTGTGACACGGGAGCACGGAGTGCTACCACTCAGCCATCAGGCGTCTATTATTTATAAAGTGAATTTAAAAGATAACATATAAATAAATAATGCTTTTATTAGCACTAATTTTTCAGGACCATGCAACCTCATGTACCCCCCAGAGGGGTTCCGAGACTACTATTTACGCCACTAAAAGCTAAACTATGTCAAAGTTATTATAAAAATTTCAACTTTTGAGTTAAATCTAAATAAACAAACTTTTAAATTTTAATGTATAGCTCAAAATCTAATACAAAAGTGTGATTATTACCACTTTTATATTGACGGTAACTTTTGTATTTACGGTAATACAAAATACAACCGTAAATACAAGACTTATGATTTCGTATTTACTATTTCTTTACTTACGGTTTTGCCACTATTATCTTGTGAGTTTACTTCTGCACCATGGTTCAGAAGCTCTTTAACTATACTAATATAACCTTCTCTGGCGGCGAACATTAATGGAGTTGTAAGATGCCTAAAAGTAAAATAGCATTGCATGTATAACACAGAAGTGTTGACATAATAAACTAAAATAAACATTTAAATATTGCAAGTCTAATTTAGTGCAATGAAATACACAAAAATGAATGGTGTACAAAACAGAACACTTAAACTTTTGATTTAATAATCAAGTTTTTAAATATTATGATACTATTTCATTGGTTCAAGAGGGCAACTTTAAGTGTGTTAATTAGTGCAAACAATATTTAATGCTACAAAATCAGAGAAAAAACTTCTTTTCACTGTATAAAGAGAATTTCTTTCGACAGATCTTTTTTGAGGGGTAGCAACAATTCGGTAAATATTCTCCCTATAGTTTAGGCAGGATAGAGGTTAAAAATATGAGCCCATTAATATAAATTTGAATTTCACTATATTTCTGAAACTATTTAAGCAAATAAAAAGACCTTCACATTTTTTTTTATAAACTTTGCTTTTCCATGCAAAGTATAATATTTAAATATTCTTTTTAATTCCTAATAATTTTTTAATAATAGTAAAAAATGTGAATTGATAAAGTATTAAGTTATCACTTTACTTTAATTGATAAAATACAAGATATAAATGAAATCAGTCAAAAAAATTTCTTAGTAATGGAATTTCAAAAGAGTCATATTTTTAAATTTTCATTTCTCAAAAGTTATGAAACCAGTTCTTTTAAAATCTTTGATTTTTTCAGCTAAACAACACAATTTAAAAGTATGGAATTATTTGTATGCATTACAAGTCAGGAATTAGTCAATGATATAATAAAATAAAATAATAATAATAAATATAGATATTTTTTACAATAAATTATCTTTAGAAAAATGAGTTTTAAAATTTTAGAGATATTCTTATAGAATGATTTATATATTCTTAGAAAGTTTTAAACCCAGGCATGATTTGCAAGAACTGAAATTATCTTTAAAGGTTCCAAACTTTCAACCACACTTTTGAATCACAGTATTGGAACCATATTTTACAGTAGCCACCTCTCATAATTTAAGGGTCAATAATACAAATCTGTTGAAAAAATGGTATGTTTATTCAGAGAAACACATTTTTGTGATTGATTTCAAAACTTAAAATATCTTCTGAAAAAGAAAATAGCATATTTGAGATTAGCCTTTCAAAGCATTAAGATTGCATCTTAAAAAGACAACTGAATCATTAGATCAAAAACATTTAAGTTGTTTCAACTCTTATTTTGTTCATGCTACCAAGTTCTCTCCTTACTGCAATCTTCAAGGATCAATATATCTTCAACATATTGATTAATTGATTAAAAATTTATATTTTGAGTTAAGGATCCTTTGTATAGAAAATGAAGTACTTTTACCTTTTCTTTTTTTTTTAAAAAAAAAGGGGGAAATAAATAGTTTGTAAACATGTTTTCAAAAAAAAAAACATTTTTTGTATATAGATATAAATTAGTCCATTTTGCCATCAAATGTAAGGAAACTGAATGCTCATAATTTTATCAACTTAGTGTTTTCTACCATTTCTTTTATTAATGATCACTCATACTCTTGAATATAGGAAGTTAAATGGCTTGGGGAAAAAAATAACAAAAACTTTTATTTCGATGGTTGTCTAAATAATTACACAGAAACTCAAAGACTATTATGGGCATTTTTCATAGAGTGCTGCATTAAGTGTTGTTCTTAATATTATTGATAGAAAATGGTTTAAAATGATAACTTGCCCTCATTGACCACAGATTTAACAGGACTCAACTGTTATACAATTCTAAACTCTCATTTAAGTATGAATAATATTTTTTTGTAAATCGATGCATCATTTGTGCAGAACTAGATTTGAATTTAAGATCTAAAATATATTGCCATTGCAAAAAATAAAAATAATATAAATGGTAGATAGATTGCTCAGATTCAAAATATGAGAAACATTGCAGTGAATTTAAAAAAAAACAAGCAAACAGTTAAAAAGTTACAAAAAAAAGGAAATTTTCACATTTTTTTTCTTTTGCTTGCATACATAACATAGCATTTCTTTTGTTTGTATTCACTTGATAATAGTTATTAATAAGCTCATAGCATTTAGACTAATAAATATATGTTTTCATTCGTTTGTCAAATAAAAATACATACTTTGTCAGCAAATTTAAAAACAACCCAATTTTGAAAAATATGTAAGTTATTTTTTTTTAAGCAATAGATATAGTCTGTTTAGAGAAAATAAAAATAAAAAGAGAGATTAAGAGTAAACAAAGAGATTAAGCCAATTATAGAACAAGCTACAAAGCAGATGCAATAGCCACTAGGGTTAAGAAAGATTTCTTACTCTTGCATCAAATCAGACATTTTCATGGGGGTAAAAGTAAATTTTTCACCCAGGTAGAGCTTTCAAATTGAGATATTGTTTGAAAAGCAGCATAAGTTTAATGTCTGTAAATTGTGATGAATGTAGACTATTGTGTAGATTCAACAAACCAGTTTAACTAAAAAGATTTTCTTTTAAAAAAAGAAAAAAGCAATTAACAACTAACCTTTCATGTTCATTTACATTAGCACCATATTGTAATAATAAAATGCAACACTTTAGTAAATCCTGCTCAGTCTTTCTAGATGCACATACTGCCATTAGAGGAGTATACATATCTAAAAAAGAAAAACAGTCATTAATTCAAACCTTATATTTCACTAAGTTAAAATATCTTTAAATGAAAAGAACATAAGACAGATTTTATCTATACAGACTCTTTCTCTCTCTCTCTCTCTATATATATATATATATATGTATAGCAAATCCAATGCCCACCTGTGTTAATATCCTTCAATTCAGGTATATACAGGGCGATTTTGTTGACCTCTCTTACAGGGGCACCATATTAGGTGGGCCAATGTCGCTCCCACAGTAAGGACAGATAGTACAGAGAAAAGGAAAGAACATCCATGCCTTGCCCGAGATTCGAACCCAGAACCTTTCTGATGCAAGGGCAGTTCCCTGCCCCCTAAACAGGCCAGTCGGCTGTGTAGCAAAATAGATGGATATATAAAGCAAAATAGATAAATACAAAAAGGACAGAAAGAAAACTGAACTCTATATATACAGTGGTGGCCAAAAGTGTGGACACTTTTTGAAAGTTTCATGTTTTTCAACTTTGTGTGCTTGTAGAATATATTAATTTTCACTTAAATACAAACGTTTATATATCAAATTGAAGGTAATTTAATGTAGAATTTAGTAATAAATACAGTATTACAATATCTGTATTACGATCCATCTTAGATTTGCATTTTTTTAAAGTGATACTTACACAATCAATACTTAGTAGGATAACCCTTAATTTTTAAGACAGCTTCACAGCTTCTTTTCATTGAGTGAACGAGTGTTTGAAATTCATCTTTCATAATCATATGGTGCCAAGAATCAATTATAGCTTCAGTTAGTTGTCTTTTATTGGATGGACGTTTTTTTCGTACAAGAATTTTCAAACGTCGCCACACATTTTCAATTGGATTGAGATCAGGGCTGTTTCCTGGCCATGGTAATATATCTCTATTTTGAAAGCATGCTTTGCATACTTTTGCTGTGTGGCATGGAGCTGAATCCAGCTGGAAAAAAAATGGTTCGTTGTTGGGGAAGAGATCCCTGATGGAAGGTATCAATTTTGGTTTCAGGACAGTTTCGATGTATTTTTTGGCATTCAGGATGCCAAATCAGGCCGAAAAAAATGCACGAGTGCTACTACCGATAGAAAAATTAAATGGCTATGCCTTCAAGATAGAAAAATGTCATCACATGCCATTAGATGTGGAATGAATACAACTGGTATTGCAGTAAGTTCAAGAACAATAAGAAGAAGCTTATCAGGATTTGGACTACAAGCTAGAATTCCAAGGAAAAAACCATATTTAAATCAAAAGCAACGCGAGAAACGAGTTAAGTGGGCAAAAGAACACATTAAATGGTCAGAAAATTAATGGAAGCAAGTAATCTGGAGCGATGAGAGTAAAATATCGCTCTTTGGTAGTAATGGTAGAAAATACGTGAGACGTAGAGTAGGTGAAGCACTT
>NC_092207.1:16901205-16963244 GCF_043381705.1 Parasteatoda tepidariorum
TTTACTATGTATGCCTATGCGAAATAGAGTGTTCTGAGAAGCTTAAAATGAAGAAATAAGCGTTCTAAAATGCTTTAAAACACAGTAAAACGTGATTAGTGGAACAGTAAAAAATTGTATTATATTTATTGGAACAAAACTTTACTAGATTGCAAAATTATTTTTAAATTTCTATTTTTTCAATATATGCAAAATGAAAGAAATTTTTATAATTTAAGAAAAATTAAATTTTTAAATGGTTTTAAAAACGGTAAAAATAGGGTCGAGATAGCCTGGTTGGTAGGGCACTGGGCCCACGTCCGAGAGTTCGAAGCCCGCCGGCCGAAGATCGCCGGCAAAAGTCGAATTCTTGGCCATAGATGGCGCCAATGGAAAACAAGAACAATCGCACCCCTCTGCCTAACAGGCATACGCAACAACAACGGTAAAAATGTATGCTTTGATAAAAATTATTATAATTTGACTCAGTTGTTTTCTGAATTTCTTTGGTAACAGCCCTGCATAATAATTTTTTTATTGATTTATCGATATTAAGGTTTATAAAATGCGTTTACATTTTAATTTAACATAGATTTTACATTAATACTACCTCGCTACACCCCCCCCCCAAACTATACAATGGATTTCTTAAACTTTTATTATTTTCAACTCTTTTTATTTAGTTTGTCATTGCTGTCAATACATGGATTTATATGAGAAAGTAAAAATAGCCACCACACCCCCTTGCTGCACTTGTCTTTGAAAGTTTGCAGTTACTTCCACTATCATAAAATCATAATTATTATTATTCATTTTAATTATTAAATCATAACTACAAACACTCAAAAACATACATTTATTATTTTATAATATATGCATGCATTTCAAATAAATTACTAAGCTAATTAGCTTATAAACTCGATATATATGTTAATTTAATAAAAATTAGTAATTAATATGATTGCTTTGCTACTTTTAGAAAAGTTTAAAAAAAAATTTCTTTTACTAATTGACAATGTTTTTTAATAGAACGTGTAAAGCCCATAGAAAGAAATTATTGCCTTTTTAGAATAATAATGCCCTTTTTTCTGTCTAGAATGAGCTCTGCATCTGGTGACACTTCCGCGCTCTACTTCATTCCAACTCCGTGGTTTTAACATTTTTTTTTTCTGCCAAATAATTTATGTATGATGTATGTGGATTATGTATGGTATTTTGTTTATAATATTCAAGGAATAAAAAGCAGTTATGAATAAAAGCTGTTTAATACTAAATTAGATATTAAAATAAACCTATATTTAATCACTTAATAAATATTTTCAGGAACAAATAAAAATAATCAAACATTTAAAACATAATCTGACACTACAATGAATTGCGTCCGTCTAATGTAACAAAATTCAATGTATTAATTAAAAAAAAAAAAAAAAAATATGAATTTGGTACGTTGTGTCCTAAATCAATCCCGAAATTTATATATTTCATTAAATTCCAAAATATAAAGATATGATAATATAAATGTAATACGCTTTCATTAATTTAGAAAAACAGACAAATTTCGTCATAACAAACAAAAACTCAGAGAGTAAATAAAACTACCAAAATAAACGTTTAAAAATGCAACCGCCATTTCTTTGTTCAAATTCAAAAAAAAAATTTACTTTAAAAAAAAAAAAAAAAAANCTAAAAAAAAAAAAAAAAAAATCTTTGAAAGCGCGCCGTACTTATTCAAATTTAAAGGCTATTTGATTATTTTATTTTTAAATTAATAAAATAAAACTTTGAAACCATGTAAAAAAATGTAGGCAGTAGATAAAAACGATGATTGAAGTAGGTAATGCTTCCAACCTTAATAATTAAAAAAAAAAAAAANAAAAAAAAAAAAAAAAAAAAAAAAAAAAAAAATATTGAGGAAAGCAGACGATTTCTTATAATTCATTTTTGTCGAATATGTTAGAAACAGAAGTTTCCATTCGCCTAATTTTGGAATAAAAATTGTTCTTGAATACACGATTATACAGAAACATTCGCGGAGGGACAAAGATAACTTTAAAGCAATAATATTAATTAATTCTTTAACATTCAAAACCTAAGAGATAGGAATCTAAACCATAAAAAAAAAAAATAAATAAAATAATAAAACTTATAAAGCAATGTATTATAAATGAACAATATTTTTGCAAGCATTTTTAGCAAGGTGAAACACATCACTCTTTTACGATTACTGTTTCAACTTCTAGATTTTTTTAATACATAGATAATCAAAATTTTAGAAATATCTAGTTAGGTAAAAAATCAGTAGTTAGTTACTTGAAGGGTCGTTCTAAAAGTGAAGGTGAGGAATGCTCCAACGATTAAACCATCAACAATGCCATTTCAAAAATCAACTTAATCAAAATGAAACAGCTTTAGTAGGCATAGACAAAAATAAAAGATCCAACAGATTATCTAAACAATGAAATGCATGTCTTTGTCCCGTAAAACTTGGGGCAAAGCCAGGAGTTTTTGACAGAGCCCCATTAAAATAAAAAAAGAAAACAAATTAAAGGTATCTCACAGATACAATTTAAAAACTTCTTCAAATACCAACACATTTTATGAGCTTATTCACTCATACCACCTAACAACTTTCGAACAAAAAAAAAGAAAAAAAATTAGTTTCGTTAACTTTTCTTTGAAAAAGTGCCGATCTTCCCAGCCTCCCGAGATTTAATACAATTCGTTCATAATTGAATGAAATCCATTTTTATTGAAACAATCTTTAAATATTTCTTTCTTAAAAATTTTTTTTTAAAGATAATAACTGTAAATTTACAAAATAAAAATTAACAGAAACTTCATATTTACGCATATAGCCGTTAACCTAACCGAAACCTAACTTTGATAGTGACAGTTTCTCAAAAAATATTTCCCAAAACAAGCAAAAACGACAATGAAAATAGTTAATAAAAAAAAGCATTAATATCAGGGCTTAGAAAAAATAAATAATATTAAAATCTCCTTCAAAGGAAGAAGGAATTTCGAAGAATCCGTTTAAATAGCATTGATTTTTTTAAAAACCACAGGTGAGAGCTTTCAACTGAGGCTTCCTTTATGCATACCCCAAAACATGCTATAGAATTGAAATAAATATAATGATAAATTACATAATCCAAAAATTTTGAAAATGTGTTTGAAATACTAATAAAAATTAATTTACTTTTAAAATAATAAAATGAGTTAGGTCAAAATGAAATGGAAAGCCTACTAAATAACATAAACCCATTAAAAGCCTTCCAAATTAAAGTAAGGCATTTTAGAGGCCACTAAAATCATCTTAAAATTTAAGGTCCTCTCAAGTCACTAAGATCTTTGTTTAAATGTCTTGAAAAACGTGATGAAAAACGTATAAAGTATAAATATGTTAAATTAATTATAAAAATAAAACTAATTAAAAAATTGTAAGAAGTTATTCCAGAATTTTTTTTCTCCTCTGAATGGATTTTGAAAATTTTACTCATAATTTTGTAAAAAAGAACAAAAGGGAAAAGAAATTTACAAAGAAAATTAAAAATTAAGTTTTATTAGTTGCTCATAAGCATCAGGTAAATAGAGCCCATAGGATAAGATAAAAATACAAAGAAAACAAAGAAAAAAATAAAATTTTCAAAAAAAAAAAAAAAAAAATTATTTAAACATTTTTTTTAAAAATTTAAATAAAATTTTTAATAATTTTTCTTCTATACTTGTTCTTTTGGTATTTTTATCTTTATAAGTCTAACACCTGTATTTCTTTCCTTTTGGGTTGGTAGGTAGCTGGTAAAAAGTATGAAATAAGTAAACAATGGCCCTGATTTATGAATGTAAATTTCACCTAAAATGACCCCTGAATGAAAATAAAATTTCGTAAGATCATTTCAAACCTAGACTAAATAAATAAATAAAAAGTTTGAAAACTTAAAAAAATTCAAAAGCCAAATAACGAAAATAAATAACAATTGAAAAAAAATTTCTGGCATAGAGCATAGGTAGTTTCAGACAACTCTGTGACCTTTATTAAAAATAGTTTCATTCATGTCTCTTCTGAACAATAAATAATGTGTAAGATGTGAAATTTTTGTTGGCAAATGCTAGTAAGAGCTTCGCCAAGTATGTCTTGAGTGTAACGACGTCAAGCTTTCTGCATCGACAGGTGGCAAAAATAGGAACACTTCCTGTTAAATCTTAAATCATACGAATAGATGAAGAAAAGAAAACGATTTTGAAAATAATTTTTCTCTGAAAATTTATAGAGATAACTAAACAAATTTGCCGTTCAGAAATTCTGAGAAAAGAAATAAGATTTACTAACTACAACAAAATTGCCTAATTAGAATGAACTAATGAGTTCGAATTCGTTAATTTTCAGTTCAAAATTTAGTTGAATGTCGTTCCGAAATTGTAAGAAAAGAAATAAGATCTAATAAAATTACATAATAAAAATGAATGAAAAATTTCGAAATCTTTAATTTCAAGTTCTAAAATTAAAAACTCTTTTCCTTATTTTTGATTCAAGAATGTGATACCTTTAATATTCTATTCAGTTCATTAGACTAAAAATATTTTCAAAATTAATAATTCAAGTTTGACGAAATTGAAACCTGAGAAGATTAAGAACATGGAGAGAAAATAGTTACACCTTTTACCAAATTAAGCAATGAAGGACACTATATTGAATGAAAGATGACACATACAGTGGTGGCCAAAAGTGTGGACATTTTTTGAAAGTTTCATGTTTTTCAACTTTGTGTGCTAGTAGAACATATTAATTTTAACTTAAATACAAACGTTTATATATCAAATTGAAGGTAATTTAATGAATTTAATAATAAATACAGTATTACAATATCTGTATTACAAAAAAAGTAATGCAACTAATTGTAAGATCTATCTTAGATTTGCATTTTTTTTAAAGTGATACTTACGCAATCAATATTTAGTATGATAACCCTTATTTTTTAAGACAGCTTCACAGCATCTTTTCATCGAGTGAACGAGTGTTTGAAGTTCATCTTTAGTAATCACATGGTGCCAAGAATCAATTATAGCTTTAATAAGTTGTCTTTTATTGGATGGACGTTTTTTCCGTACAAGAATTCTCAAACGTCGCCACAAATTTTCAATTGGATTGAGATCAGGGCTGTTTCCTGGCCATGGTAATATATCTATGCCTTTATTTTGAAACCATGCTTTGAATACTTTTGCTGTGTGGCATGGAGCTGAATCCTGCTGAAAAATAAATGGTGCGTTGTTGGAAAAGAGATCCTTGATGGAAGGTATCAATTTTGGTTTCAGGACAGTTTCGATGTATTTTTTGGCATTCAGGATGCCATCAATTACTTGAATTCGGCCCACACCATCTGCAGACATACATGCCCAAATCTTGAAATTTGTTGGGTTTTTTGTAGTTGCTTCAATGCAATCAGGATGAAGTGCTTCACCTACTCTACGTCTCACGTATTTTCTATAATCACTACCAAAGAGCGATATTTTACTCTCATCGCTCCAGATTACTTGCTCCCATTGATTTTCTGACCATTTAATGTGTTCTTTTGCCCACTTAACTCGTTTTTCGCGTTGCTTTTGACTTAAATATGGTTTTTCCTTGGAATTCTAGCTTATAGCCCAAATCCAGATAACCTTCTTATTGTTCTTGAACTTACTTCAATACCCGCTGCATTCATTTCACATCTAATGAAATTTTTCTATCTTGAAGGCATAGCCGTTTAATTTTTCTATCGGAAATAGCACTTGTGCATTTTTTTCGGCCTGATTTTGCTTTATTTTCCACTGATTTCGTTTTTTCATAACTTAAACAGAACTTTCGTACAACAGAACAAGTCACTGAACCACTAACTTGTCTTGCAATTTTAGCATAAGAGAGGCCATTTTCTCTCAATATGACAATTCGGCTTCTTTTTGTAAATGTCAAATTAGTTCTTCTTGTTGATGACATTGTTTAAAATTAGTTTAATTAAAAAAAAGGACTTTAAATATTCAAAAACAGCAATACTCTATTTAATTGTACTAGTATGCATCATTCAGCAAAATATTTCCACAACAATAACTCTTTTATCATCCAAATAATCTAAACTATTGTTACAGATATTTGATTGGTCCTAAGAACAGTGTTTGCGATTGGCTAGTACGCTTTTATTACAAAACACGTCCTTATTCAAAACGATTTGTGTTGGTTCCACTAAAATGAGCATAACTTTTTTTGCAATACAGAAATTTTAATACTGTTTTGTTATTAAATTCTACATTAAATTGCCTTCAATTTGATATGTAAACGTTTGTATTTAAGTGAAAATTAATATATTCTACAAGCACACAAAGTTGAAAAACATGAAACTTTCAAAAAATGTCCACACTTTTGGCCACCACTGTAAGTAGTTACATGAAATTTCAATTCAATTAAAAAATATTTTTAAAAAAACTTCTATTAGTTAATCTAAACTGGTTGAACCCAATAAAAATATTTTTGTTGGTTTAGCACTTTAGTCAAAAGTAAATGAAAGGTTTTTAAATTCATTACCATTTCAACAGTTCTGCGAATATTGAATTGTTAATTCTAATTATTTTTAAATAAAAAATAAAGAGATACATCAGTATTTTGAAATGATAAATTATAATCACATAAGATTTGTCACTGCATTTGCTAATATTATTAGATGAGTGAATGGCCCTCAATTCTTATTTTTTTAAAATCTCCCTATTAAGAAAATACTGAGAAGAGATTCAGAAAATATTGAGTATACTTGTGTTCCCCCCCTTTGAATGCTAATTTCTATCTAAACGACGTCATAAAATGCTTTTATAAAATAAAACTGCCAAGTCATAAAATATGACTTAAAAGAAGAATAGAGCTTGTTTTTAAATAAATGATGTTAATTTCCTATTGATTTAATTAGAAAAAGAAAGAAAGAAAAAGATGTGCATTTTTATTTACTCATTCTGTTTAGTGGTGTACAGTAACAAGAAGTCATCAGGTTATAAAATATTTATCTATATACAGTTCAAATTAGAATTTAATAGCCAAATTGACCAAAGTCATACATTTTGCTTTAATACTTTTATTAATTATATGTAAAATGGTGATAGTTTTGTTTATAGTCCTAGTTTAAATTGATTTTCCAGCACAGTGCAGTAGAAGAATAAATTATGACATTAAGTCTCTCTCTCTCTTTTACAACATTTGATGTTTTTTTACCATTTTGAAAATATGTAACCTATAATTTTTAATTTTTACGATTTTTAAAAAAAATTAATTAAACACTCACAAAAACAAGCATAGCTCAAACATAACCCTGCTAACAAAAATAAGCAAGCATAAATTTTAGCAACAAAAATTAGTGCATACCTTGATATTTAATCAACAAGTAAAATAATCGCTGTAAGATTTTGCTTTTAACTTTAAATAATTTGACATCCCCTGTCATTAACAAGCAGTTTTTTTTTTTTTAAGCGATGAATGAGAAAGTGTACTTAGATTATGGAAAATAGTCTTCAAATGAATAAACACATAATAAATTTGTCATTTATTGCCTACAATAAGAGTGTTGCCTGCAATACTAACCAGGGGTCGGTCCAGACATTTTGTGCAAATTGTTTTTGTAAAATTGTGAAAAAATTACTCGTAATTTGTGAATATAAAATAAACGTTAAGTCCCATTCTTTCAACCCGAACCTTTTTTGAATTTGTGCAAATTCGGTCCGTTTGTTGAAAAAACTTTTTCAATGAGTTTTTAAATTGTAAAGACATACAGAACTATGCTCAACACTGCAAAATTATAATTAAAAAAAATGAAATTTCAAAAAATAAACAGCAATTGCTGCTTGCTGCTACTATATTCGAGATGCAACATACAAATATTTGGTATTTAGCCTATACTGCTGAACGCAGAATATTCATTTTGGACGAATAATGGAAGAAGCGTCTGCTGAAGACAAAACTTAGTTCGTTTACATCTTTCTTTCTGCCCCCACCCCTACCTGGGCATTTTTGGTTTATTCGATTAACAAAACAATAATGAAGATAAACAAATTTGTGAAGGGTCCGATTAAAAGATAAATTATTTTGTGAAGGGTCCGTTTTTATGAAAAGATACTTTGTGAAGGACCCAAATTTCTTCTAAACAGACCCTTGCTAACAATGACCTTTTTTGATTATTATTAAACTTTAATGTTGTTTTAATAATATCATTATCCAGCATTAAAAATGTTTTATAAGTAAGCAGAATATATCTTTTATTTAAAATTAGCATTTACCACATTAGTAAAGCATTTATATCATTGCTCATTAAAAGCGGAGCTCGAAAGTAATGGTGGCTTGAGAACACTAGAATTCAATCCGAACTATAAAAATATTTATCACATGTCTTTTGGAGCAACAATCAGTTTAAAGGGATTGTATGCTGTTATGATTTTATGTTTCGATCTCTATTTTTGTCACAAAATACTACATTTCATCGTTATTGTGACATTTCACATTCTGTGTAACGTAATTTTTCCTCTAAATCCACTTTAATAACTTATAAATAATCTAATAAAGACAAGTAAACAAACCAGTGAAAACATGTACTAGTAATATATTTTAGCTAATGAACCTACAGGCCAGTGCCCTTGGTTTTTGTTATTTTGACCGGTTGATTCTTTGTATTCTGAGTCATTGGAGAAAAAAAATATCTTTAAATAAAATATTAAAGCTGCAACTTTTCATTTTCCACCACATATGAAGGTATAATCACTATTTCTATTACATATACATAATACATTAAGATTTTGTAAATATTTTTGTATGAGCTCTTTCAATATTGGATAATAATGCAATAATAAAGTTTAAAAAATTTTCTGCCTTATGCTAAAGTTCATTATTGATTCTTAAATCGTTCGCAACTTTATTTATTTCTATATACATTTATTTATTTTTCTAATTTAGATTGCTCACCTGTATTAACATTTCATCAATTCAGGCATTTATAAGGCAGATTCGTTGGCCACTTTTTCAGAGGCACCATATTAGGTGGGCCAACATTGCTCCCACAGTAAGGACAGATAGTACAGTGAATGAAAGAACATCCATGCCTTGCCCGGGATTCAAACCCAGAACCTTCCTTTTGCAATAGACCAGTTTCCAGACCCCTACACAGTCCGGTCGGCTATTTTTATAAGCAAAATTTTAACTTTTTTTTTTGCTGAAGATGGCTGTGTAGATAAGAATAGTTTATACTTATCTTGTAAAAAGAAAAAAAAATTATTAGTTTACTTCTCTAATTTCATCCGCATGCAAATTTTGAGAAAATTGCTTTTATAAAACTTCAATATGTTCTTTTAAGATGATCAAAGATGTTTTTCACCTTCTTGATATTATCTAGGTTTATAAAAACACAAATTTTATTGAAGTATTTAATTTAAACTGGGAGGCTTTGCCCCCTGCTGACCAAATCTTGGAACTACTTTAGCACTTCTCTTGCTTTCCTCTCACACTGAAAACATTCCTTCTGTCTAGCTCTGTACACTTTTTAGAGACTTAGAATAAATAGTGCATAAAACTTTTCTCAGTACAAAATTCTAAATAAATACATTTAAATATAAATTTGAAATTGGCAACAGTTTACGGATTTTTCTTAATGACACAATTCTAAATTTCCGTATTCAGAAGCACACAACAGCTTTAAGTCTTTTATTCTATCACAAAATGTATAAGGACCAAAGAAAATAGTGAGAAAACTAAATATAGTCTTAAAAAAGGTTAGAATTAAAATAAGATTTGGTAACTGAAATAAAACTTTACGTTGAGTTCAAAGTTAAACATTTCTTTTTTTCTGAGACATTTCTTAACCTCTAAATTTTATTTACAGACACATTTCTAATTTTCAGTGTTCAGATACACAACAGCTTTAAGTTCTCAGAATAGCATGTTGTCCTCAGAATAGCAAGTTCTACAATGTAAAAAACCACAAATAAAAAATGAAAAAGGGTCACAGTATTAAAGTAGGCAAAAATTAAGACAGTATTTTACTGTTGAAACAACATTTTAAGTCAATGAGCCATGCCATCAACCAAGGCAACATAGAAGTTGGCTATTTTAAAGTTTTGAAAGAATTTCTTTAAAAACACAATTGTTAAAATGTACATTTGGCGACACAATGTAGATAGAATTGAAGGATTTTACTGTTAATATACCAACACATAATTGATCATGGCTAAACACTGGTTTAATTAAATCCAAACAAATTTTATCAAAGTTTTGTTTCTAGGGTTTATTTATAGTTATTGAAAAAGCTATTCTAACTGGAAATTGTTTACACTTAAATTTGAAAGGCATACTAATATCAAATGAAATGAGAGGAATTCAAGGAATAAGATAATGCCATCATCGCAATTTTTTTTTGCCCCAATATTTTTTTCAATTTAATTATTGTTAGCCTCTTTCCATTGCATAGCAAAATTTAAATGGAAGAAAATAAAACTTAGCTTTCAACAAAACTTAATTTAACTTGAAACAAAACAAAATTTAATTAAAATATGGAATAATGAAACAGGATTTAACTGCTTTGCTTTATGCTTAGGCCTGTAGGTGATTCATTTATAAGATTTAAATTAATCATAAATTAAAAGAATATTTGTTTGTTTTTTCAAGCAACTTTTGTTGAGTTTAATTAATAAAAGTGCAAAGGGGAAATTTTCGTATTGTGATTTGTCACGCCAACTCTGATTGCCAAGATGCCAAATAGATTTCAAACTCGCAATTTATTTTAAAAGAGAAACATAAGATGTTTGCCCGGAGGTTGGCTACGAGTTATACCTTTCGAATTGGTCCCTTTCTGCGATTTTTGTTAATTTCTCATGGACCACTGATTAGAAGTTACCGCAGATCGCAACACTGAAATCTCCCTGATGTAAATACGGACATATATAACTCTAAATTTTGTTAGTTCTAAAAAAAATTTGTTATTCAATATGTTTTCCATTCAACTTCAACCTAAAAATAAATCTCTGCAGGTAATTTGTTTTCATAATGCCAATGAATGAAAAGAAATTTGATGAATTTTACAACCACATATGCATATAAGTGTTTTATAAAATATAGTCAGAAAGCTTTGGACATCACACAGAGAAATAATGATTCTTACTACCACCTTCTCTTCTTTAGAATCAGAAATGATTCTTTTAATAAAATTCCCTAACCTTAATGTCATACATAAATAAAGTTTGTATTTGTTAATATCAAGTGAAGAATTAAGGAGAAAAATTACTTTCACCTTTGGTTACAACACAGCACACATTCGCAAATGATTTAAGCTCTGGTGTTTTTATTTTTAAATTAATTCATTTTTTCAAATTAAGAAAAAAGGAAGAATTGAACTAAAAAGCTAGTTAATAACTTTTAAAAGCATTACTATAAATCAGGGGTGATTGTGAGCCCAACTTGAAAATCTTAAAAACTTATTGAGTTAGTCATTAATGATGCTTTTCAAAACAATTATGTCTTTATAAATTTAAATCATTGATGTTTTCAAAACATGAAATTCTAAATAAATTATATGCTGTGTAATTTAAATGAAAAATTAAGAATAAGTTTACTTTTAACTCTAATCACATCTATTATTCAATCAGAAAAAATATTTACAAATGAAAGAGATGCGAAGTATAGATTCTAGTTCTAATATTCTTAAATTTTTTTTTATTTTAACAAGATTTTTTTATACATAAATGTAATTGATGATTTCTTGACACTTTTGGACCTTGGATTTCTGGAAACTTCTGGATCACCATTAGGGAAAAATTCGGAGCACAACCATCGATGATAAATGTAAGAGTAGCTGGGGGCTTCCAAGAAAGTGGAAGTTAGGAATTGAAACATTACATTATTTAAAGCCCGGACTGGAAAGTACTTTCTTACAGTTTCAAAGGTACTTTCTACAGGTATTTATATAGAAAGAATTTTTTTTTTCTGGACACTGATAACTGAGCTTTGCTGCATAAAAGTCAGAATCTACCAAGTTACGGATTCTACTTTGACGACAAGCCTTATTCTTTTTAATTAAAAAAAAAACTACCAAAAATTATGATTAATTTTCTGAAAATCATTTAAAGAAAATTGTTTTTGAAACATTTACACTCAAATTAAACACTCAAATTAAAGAGTCGGTACATTACAACAGGTGGACGTTACTTTGAACAGGATATGTAACCAACATATTTTCAGGAGTTACTAAATTAGTTAAGGAAATTATTAGCTTGTATACAAAACTCTGGTACATTGTAGAATAACTATATGGGAGATTTCCGTATCGTGATCTGTGGAAGAATAACCTTCAAGTCTTGGCAACTTCCGGGCAGTGGCCCACGAGAAAGTAAAAAAAATAAATAAATAAATAAAAAATAATCACAGGAAGTGACCAACTTGAAATGTATAACTCATAGTCACCCGAGGGCAAACATCTACATGTTTTCTTTAAAAAAATTTGAGAGTTTAAAATCTATTTGGCACCTTGGCAATTAAAGTTGGCGCAACAGATCACGATATGGAAATATCCCCCATTTATACCTGGAGATAATATATTTTAATACAGAAGATTATTTATAACCTAATAAAATATTAATAAAAGTTTTCAAATAGAATAATAGGGAATATAAAATCTTATTATGATGTAAAATCAAGTAAAAAAAATAAAGAATTTAGTATCAATTAAGCATCAAAATCTCTAAAGCAAGTATTAGCAGAACAAGGTGAGATGTAAACTTGAAACTACTGAAGACATATTTTTAAAGGAAAGAATAAAAGCTTACTGTCACAAATAAAGTAAGACAGTTAGCGACGATGTTTATGAGAAATAAAAGACAAATTAAGAATTCGAAAAAATTTACTTACGTATTGTCCTTCGTTTACTAAGTTTGGAGAAGGCTGTATCGGACTTTTAACATTTTGTTCCGCAGAGACAAAAATGTCCTGAGAGTGCGTGTTTCCTGTGGATTCTGAAGAAGGAAAAACAATATCGTCAATTTCATCGTCATCATCCGACTCCATACCGGCAGCAACAGCAATTCTTTTCATCCTGTAATGTCTAGCTTTTCTAAATAATAAAAATTATTCTATCTAAAACTAAGCCCGATTTTTGCACATATAGAGAGATTACTTCAAAATATTAAAAAAGCAGGATGCAAATTTATGTCAAGAAATGTGTAAGCGAAGAAAAATTATCAAGAACTCAATTTCAGAGCTAAAAAGTATTTAAATAGTAGCAAACAATCCCGCATGAAAGCAGATTCGTATTTATTTGTTTATAAATTACTTTTTTTGCAGTTACAGTTAAAATGTCTTTCGAAACTACAGTAATTTAAACAATGGTTCGTAAGTTCTACTCTAGGGTGCGCTGCAAACTCCTTGCGACTAGGTTCTATTCATTGGCTCTTTCAAGCTCCAATCAAAACGTTCTCGTACGTCAAAGCATGTTGCGCTCTCTAGGTTAAAATTGTTCATACAGATTAATATTTCTGGAAACTTTAAAATGCTAGAAACAAGCAGCCCAAAGCGAACTAAATCCAAATAAACAATAAATGATTTTAAATTTTATTTGAACCATAATAATACTTTTTTCAGTATTTATTTTTATGTAATTCTTCAGCCAGCAATTTTTTACAATGTCAAGTATTCAAGTGACACCATTGGGTATGTGACTATTTCTTAATTTCACTCTTAATATTCGACTAATATTACAATTCAAAACTTGTTTTATGTGTGAATAATTTGCTATATGTTTTTAAGTTAAGCTATTTTCTCACTGAATATTATTTTTAACGTTTTTTCTTCTTAGAAACTAAATTAGTGATTCTCGTTTTCTGAGAATTTCTTCTAAAGTGTTCTATAATCTATTGTTATACCTAAATTTTATAGGCATTATTCTAGCCTCAGGAGTTAAAAAAAGAATTTGTGAAATTATTGGTTGCTGGTTTGTAGCCAGGCTATAAAAACCTGGTATTTTTTTGGGGGGTTTAAACTCTTAGATAAGACCTAAAATTAAAAAAACCCGGCTTTTATTAGAACCAATACTTTTCAAAAACTTATATTTTAAAAGGGGTATAAGATTGTTAATTATAGCACCGAAGTGATTGCATGTAAGAACAATGTAGAGCTGCTGCTTTTTAAGCAAAAGATATTAAATATTTTGAACACATTATTTACAGTTTTATGCAAAATGCTTTTTGTACAAAAGATTTAGTTGATATTTCGAAAAATAATTATTCTGAAGCATTTAAAGCACCACTAGGATGAATCAAAACATGATTGAGCAATTATGCTACTAAATAATAATTTTTTTAAAAACCCATTTATAAAATAAATGCCTTCAAGAAAAAGTTAAAAATAAGTTTCAACTTAGTAAGCATTCAAACAGGAAAAAAAAATCATTAAAAGTAAAATTAATTTGTACAGTAAAAATTTAAGCTAGTACAAATATAATTTTATTTTTGATGTTATAAAAAAATTACAGCCCTCTCTTAGTTTAATAAAATTTTACTTATTTTTAATCTTTCTTTAAAATTGAAACTTGATACAGTGTTTTTACTACAGCGCGAGAATCTCGCATATTTTTTTATAGTCTCGCATTAAAAAATTATTACCGCGAGAAATTTGTGCATTCTATAAACCAATTTCAAAATTCGCGAATTTCTCGAATTTCGGAAAAAGCTTCGCATTACGCCATTTAGAATAAAATCCGTTTCACTTTTCTTCCTGGATCTCTCATTATTTTCAACATCTGCCCCGTTATCTAGCTTCCCTATTTACCAGTATTGTTCAGAACCTTTAAGAGCAACCGAACACCATCCTTCCGAACCACGGAACCTCTTTCAGAACGCATTTCTCTGCAACCACATGTTTACCGTAGGTATGGTTTCTTCATGTAAGACGTTCAAATTTTTTGCTTGTTAATGTAAGATGGACAAATACCTTGTAAAGCCAATATCTTCTACTCCGGAACAAACGGACAATTGAAAATGAAACTAATGTGGGTAGAAATGATCAAAACGAAACAAATACTCATTTGAGCAACTATATGAGAATAATTGATGTAGAACATTTTCCATATGATGATGCAGCAAAAATATTCAGTGCTTTAAAAATTAGAAGATGTTAAAAATGCATTATAATTAAAGAAATGATTTTTTTTTTCAAGTCTCTTTGTGTTTTTTTTTTTTTAAATTTTTGAAATCTCACTTAACTTTTTGAAATCTCATCCTGTTTTTGGGAAAGGGTGAGAAATTCTCACCCATTTTTTTTCTGAGATGAAAACACTGCTTGATAATACACACAAAAAATGCTATTAAATTATTTATAAAAGACATAGGATGAAGTTTTATTATTAATATTTTTTTATGTCCAAACTTCATTGTATATTTCATCACTATTGAAATTTCATCTTTCTCTGTTTTTGTTATATTTTTTTAAAAGGAGTAGCATTTTCAACCTTCTCAGAAAAGGCTAGTTTTTTTGCAACCTTGACCACTGGATATTTAATTTTTTTTAACAGTTAAAGTTTTGAAAGAAAAAGCAAAAAGCACTTGCGTTTAAAAGAACATAACAGTATTTTATGTTAAAATATAGTTAGGAATTTTGTTTCAAAAGGTAATATCTACAATGAATTTAGAGTAATTTTGAATAGGTAGTGAAATGTTTTATCCTGTATCAAACCATGTGGCAATGATGCATCACAATTGTCAATTTGGCAGCTGAATTTTAACTGTTCTGCATTCAGTTACCAGATATTTCATTTTTAAGCAGTTAGATCTTTGGAGAAAATTCTTTTAGTTTCTTATAAGTGTAGTGCTTAATTACAATAAACTTAATCTGGAATTGTAAAATATTTCATTGCATGCCCAACTTTCTGAAAACTGTGTGCCTATTTGGCCATTAAATATTATTATTTTGTATTCTGTCAGCAGATATTAATTTTTTTTAACAAGTACTTATTTCTTGAAAAAATAGAGGAAGAAAAAACTTAAATAAATGCAATGAATTTAAATTAATCTTGAATATTATGGTGAAATAAATTATCATATACCAAACTATATAAAAATGAATTATTTAATTTCAATAAGTGTAAGTTGAAGAATGTTGAGCTAATATGAAACACGTTATTATTAAGTTAATATTATAATTCTGTTTAGTTTTCTGAATTGGAACAAATGCATCTCTTAGATAATTTGAGACAATATTTAATATTTTCTTTCAAACAAGATAAAACCTTTTGTGCGAAACATTTTTAAATGTGTTGAACTAAAATAAAATTTATTTAGCATTCATATTAGAAATTGTGGACTTTATGTAGATGTCTATGTAGTATTCTTAAATCAGTTTTCTTTTTTCAATAATATTTAAGTTGTTTCATATTTTGTTATTAAATTTATAATTTAAATGATTTCATTTTATAATATACACTCTGAGAAATTAAAGATATAATTATTAGGCACATTCAACTGTCTTGAAAAGTAGGATAAACTGTTTATTATCCAAAATTTTGTCTTTCACTTATTCATTTTTATGATTATAATTTTAAGATAACTTGTTTTGGTGTTTTATTATTTTAAATCTTTGTTTTATATGCTTATAATTTTTTTTCCAATAATATTTACAGGTGCTGGGCAAGGTACGAGAATGCTTCTGTAATCATTTGACTTTTATTGGTTTAAAAACCACCAACATTGCATAAGTATCAAAATTGCATTGATTTCTTTTCGTAAACATTAGTTTCATTTCGTAGAAATATTTGCTAATTTTTTTTATTATATTTAAGATGTAAAAAAGTTAAAAAAAAGATAAAAAAAGTCATAACTTTTTTCCTAATTAATTTCTCTGAAATTCTGACAGAACTTAAAAATTATAATTTTAAAATTCGAAAACATAGAAGTACAACTTAATTTAAGTTGTCAAAAGATTTCAATTTTCAGTTCATAAAATTTTGTTTTATAAAGCAGTTCAAAACTTAAAGATTTTATTGAAAAATTGAAAATGTTTGTAATTTATAGATTTAAAAAAAAAAACTAATTTTTCCTCTTAGAAAGTTTAAATTGATCTATAGTTGAATGTCATTAAAGAGAGACAATGTATGCAAAACTTCAAATGATTTTTAAATCTAAAATATTGTATATACCTATACTTTAATTTTTAAGAATAATTTATATTGTTCTAATTATACAAGAATAATTAGGTTTTATCATTTTGACAGGAAAACTAAATTGGTTGCCACAGGATGCGTAGCATTTGTAGAAAGTACTTAAAGGTGCTCTTTTTGGGGGATTTCGTTTTTAAAAGCTTTTAAAGGTGCTTCTTTCAGCTGGCGTTTTTAAAAAGTGCTTTTTTTTCACGAATAATTTTTTTTCTTCCTTCAGTGATATCTGGCGGATCCCCTGCATTTCACGAAAAATGGGGTGTTTGCTATGTAATCATTCTCACGGACTTCATGTCACCCCCACGTTATGACTTGCGCATACGCGCACACACGAAACTGAAACCCGAGTGCTCCAATTAGGATAGAGTCAGATCCTTATTAAATGTTTTTCTTTTTAATTTATTTTAATTTTATTCTTGTTTATTTTGTTTTACTTCTAACACTTTTTTGATGTAGGGGGTAAGGGTACTTTTGTTCTGAGTTCAGAGTCAAGTTGAATTCACTCGGTGGTGTGGGAAAGTACTGATTGTTTCGATTTACATCCGTTTCTTTTTGGGTTTTTTTTAATGCTAAAACTGTTCATAAAAAGTTTTTGTTTTTCAATAATATCATTGATTCAATATGAATATTTTGAGTGCTTGAAAATTTTTGTAAAGTGCTTGAAAAGTTTTTAAAAAGTGCTTATTTTTGATTCAAAGATTTGGCTACGCACCCTGTGCCATTCAAGAGGGCCAACATTCTTTTTTTATGTGGCCGCTCTTCCATAAAAAAGTTTTACAACTTAACACAAGTATAAATTTGTATATAAATAAATGGAAAAACATAGGTACATTGAAATATATCAAAATCTGTTCTAATGCAAATAGTCTAAAAAATTAAATTCTCATCTAGGTTGTGTTTTATTGAGTTGGAATTTCAATAATTTTACTCACTTAGAAGTTGTTTTTTTTAATATGTTTTATTTATATTTCATATATTTCTGTTTAAATATTCTACTAAAAGGTTAGTTTGATGTTCTTTCTATCCTTTTATGTACATTTTATAATGTGAATTTTTTTTTTTTATTACTGAAAATTTCTTTTTTATCATTATGAATAATTTCTTTAAACAATTTCATAGTTATATATTTTTTTATTTGTTCTAATGAATATGAATTTTGAAAAAATTAAAAATTGGTTTTGTTAATCTTAATAATTATGTGAAAAATTGTGCTGTACCATTTATGATTTTTAATTTTTATGATTATTTTAAGTGAGTTTTTATGTTCATGTTTTTTTTTCATTGTTGCAGATGTAGGAAGAAGCTGTATCCTACTCACAATTGGTGGCAAAAATATTATGTTAGACTGTGGAATGCATATGGGTTTTAATGATGATGTAAGAATATCATTGTACTTTTCTATATTTCCTTGAAGTTATCAGTTTATACTTTTTTTCTTGTGCTATTTTTAGCCTTTTAATGTGGTTTTTAGTTAATTTTGGAAATATTTTCGATTACTTTAACTGGGTGTAATTTTAATTGTATAAAATAAAATACCTAATCTATGTATTATTACCCTGTACATTTATTATAGTTTTCAGGGAATTTTAGTTTTTCCATTTCTATTTTTTTAACAGTTAAAATTATTGGGTATGAGGGAATTTTTGTCTAAGCTACCAATACCCAAGAAACTTTTTATTATTATTATTTTTTAAAATTATTCATCAGTGTACTCCCGAAGTGTTTTCAGTAGAGCAGTCCACTCTGCTTGAACTTTTTGCTTTTTTTTTTGTTGTAAAAATAAGCCGCCATCCCTAAAAAAATAACCGCTTTTTATTCACATTCCATTTGTGACATCGGGTCCCGAGTTGCAATTTGTACTCTTTCCCTCTTTGGATAGAGCTGCGTTAAAATTCTTAGCCAGCCATACGCCCTTGCATCTTTCATTAGCATGTACAAGTTCGTCAGTGTTTCGGTTTGAGTTGTAACTTGCTTCTTTCCTGCCTCTTTATAAATAAAAATCTGGCTGTAAATTTAAGTTGGGTAAAAACAGGCTTTTTAAGAACTTTAAATTGTAGGCAGAATTAAGTGAGAGTATAAATACAGAGACATTACTGTGATGAGGACATTCACATTGACACCTCTATCGAGCACAAAAATTCCATATTTATACTTCAATATTTTCTCTCCACGTTTTCCTCACCTACCCCAGTCCTGGAATTTCATGATGGTTGTTTGGGATTACCTACTACTTTGATGCCTGGAGTCTTTATGGAAATTGAAAACAAGTATCTTTTTTCTGAGTCGAATTCTTTCTGAAAAGTACAGGATACTGCAAATTTTGCCAATCATGTGATTCAACAAAGTTTCCAGAAGAAGGGTTCGTTATTCATTCTGACTAGCCTAAAAGACATCATGATGTTTCTGTCCTACTTTCCTGCTTGCATGAGTGTTCGATCACTGACAGATTTTCTGCTATGATTAAATAAAAATCAGTTTTCGTCTCAGACTTTCTAGCCTTTTTATTGAATTCAGGTTGTATTATTTTTCTAGTTTTTAGTAATGAGTAAGGTTTTTTATTGTATTCATTGTTTTTGCTCCTCCAAAGTCAATGTACCCACCACTAGAATTTTTACTAACACGGACCATTCCATTCCAATTTTTACCGGTCGTTAGAACAAAACCAACCTTCTCTTTTTACAGGAATCAATGAAATATTTTTATGAATCATAAATATTACACTAACATAACTGTTTCAACTCTTCCTATCTTCCACATTATTTAAGACACTTTAAATATGGAATAATTTATGACATCCACAATTACAATTAATTAATATTAATTTTTAAAATAATTATCCTTTTTTTTTTTACTCATGACATACCATTTAAAAAAATGAATTCACTGTTTACACCTTGGTAAAATTATTTGTGTTTATAGGTTTAATTCTGATTACTATTACAAATATTTAATTTGTTCATAGTATTCTCAACTGGTTACATTTTTATAAGTTTCTCTCTTTGTGGGAGGATGGGGGGGGGTAAGGGCATTTTAAAATTATTTTTAAAATTAATTCTTTTTTTTTTAATTGCACCTTTGAGTGTTTGTTGTCTCATAATTTTCAGATTAAATTATTGAAAAACCCTTCAAGTTGTTTATCAATTAATCATTTTTTTACTTTACTTTTTTTTGAAAAAATCTTGGCACAGTCATTAAATTTAGGATGTATTTAATTATTTTTTATAAACGACAAATTCTCTCTTATTTTGATAATGAGTGAGTATTTTTTGATTATAGTATTGTGTGAGGAGGCATCCTACCTTTTATTCTTAGAGAGAACTCTGTATTCATACTTATATTTAATAGCTTTTTCTTATTGCAATTACTATAATTTTAAAACTATTGAAATTGTTGAATTATTAATAATTAATTTTTTGATTATATTAAATTTGATTTTACAAAATATGTTGCTGGAAGTAATGAAGCTTTATTAGTTTAATTTATATTAGTATTATTATTATTATTTTAATTTTATATGTAACTTCCTTACTATATTAATTTTTTATTTTCTCTTTTTTCAAGATAGAAACAAGCAATTAGAAATAACAACAAAGTTTAAATCATTATAGTTTATATTTTACATATCTTCTTAAATAATATAGTTGTTAAATATATTGAGTTTGCTCGCGTGTTGTTTTTAAGATATTATAATTATAAAGATAGCTAATTGTAGTCATATTTTTAGTCACATTAATGTCATTAGTATATGTATGTTAATTTTCATATTGAATTAAGTGCATTGCTTTTAAGTAATGAGAAAAAGTTGTTTTACACTTCAAAATAATGTAAATTTTACTGTGGTATTAACAACCTTTGCTTAATTCATTAAGTGCTTTAATTGATAATGAAATCTTTCTCTTAATCAAACATTTTGTAAAAACATTTTTTTTTTCAGAGGCGTTTTCCAGATTTCTCATTTATTTCCCAAGACAACTTAAATCAACACTTATCTTGTGTTATAATAAGGTAAGTTCTTTGAAGTACTTTTTTGTTTAATAAGATAAAAAAAAGGAAGACAAGTTTTGAGATTTGATCCTGTTTTAACCTGCAAGTTATTTTAATTCTTTTCTTTGAATATTGTTATTCTGTTCATCAAAGTTTAACTGTTGGGTTCAACTATTCTACTAAATTAAGTTGGAATTAAAATTAAATTAAAAGTGATGTTGTAAAGATATACAGATTTATTATTTTGAATTTTAATAAAACCTGCTTGATTTTTCCTGAACTTTAGAAAACTGTATATTTACACCAGTTTTTCTTTGTATTAAAAATGTCGTATGTTAAAAATAAAATGTATACTTTTCTACTTTTCCTTTATATATTTTCAAGAAATTATAATAGCATAAAAACAATATTATTTTGCATTTTATTTCTCTTTTTTAATCCTGAGTATAGAGAGTTGATGAACATGTAATATTTTGAATGATAAAAAGTATTGAAAGATGTTTCACTAACAAGAATTACAGCATTACTTGCGATTTCTAAAGTGATTTTATATATTTACTTTTTTTCATGAATGAAGCTTAGAGCTATTTATTTTTACATTATGTGATTTGTATAATTAGGTAAGTAAGGTAGTCAAGAGTTTATTAACTGTAAAACATGACAAGATTTTTAACCTGGGTATACTTTTCAACATTAGTAATTTCACTGTAAAACATATCATTATTTCAAGTTTTAAAATTTGCTTTATTTTGATGCTTGTAACATTATAAAGATTTCAATCAAAGCAAAATCAAAAAAGGAAGAAAAGAAAAAAAAAAAACTATATTTTTCTGATGCTGCTGCTTTATTACTACATTAAGTTTAAGTCACTATATTTTCCATGTTGGCGGTAATGCAATTTTGAAAAGAAAAAAAATCACTTATCGTAATGTATTTTGAAGAATAAAAATAAAATGTTTATAAAAATAAAAATTTATAATAAATGTGCATACAATACTAAGTCCTATATCCGGACACCCGTTTTCTGGAAGTATAGTAGGGAACTGATTATCCAGAATGGTCGGGACCATCGCTATTCCGGATAACTGATTTTTCTGGTTTTCTGAATCGCTACAAAAAGCCGTTTTTTTTCTATTGTTAAACCCAACTAAAAAAAAAAAAAAGAAATTGGAAATAATCTTAAAAATAAGAAAAAACGATGAAGTAATACACTAATGATTATTTCCAAAATGATGGTAAGGTAAACATCTTTAAAAGAAGAAAGAAAAATCGTAAAATCTTACGAGGAAAAATTTTTTTTTTAAAAAAAAATGGCGAGAAAATTTATCGAATTTTGTTCCGGTTTTTTGGTTTTCCGGATAATGGGTTCTGTACCGTATCTATTTCAAGGGTACTTATAAAGTTTAATTTTTGTAACTCATGTCAGGTTTCCTCATCTGTCTAGAAAATTAATTATTGCCATTAGGACTAAAAGAATTTTCTAGTTATAAAATAATATTGAATATTTTTTTTCTCCTTTTAGCCATTTTCATTTAGACCACTGTGGAGCTTTACCATATATGACTGAAATGGTTGGGTATAATGGTCCCATTTATATGACAATGCCTACAAAAGCCATTTGTCCTATTTTGTTGGTAAGTCAATAATACAATCTACTTCATAATTTATAACATTAATGTATTAATCAATGATATACTGAGAACAAAACTTTGTTACACATTACTCTGTTTAAGTTATTTTGTCCCTTTTATGTACATGTATGGATTGTTAAGCTTTGATTGAAACAAAGATTGAAAAAAATATACATGGTTTAGTTGGTTTGGAAATGTATTCATTTTTAATTTAACAATAATATTATGCTGATTTTAATAAAAATGACTAATTCATTAAAAAAAAATATTTAAGACATTCATTTATTAAAGCATAATTCACGATCTCAGTATCTCTTAAGTAATCAATTTAAATGAGTTTTGTCATAAAATCCTGTTGTAAAATGATTAAAAATATGTTTACAGTTTTCCCAGCCACAAAACTTTTAGTTGAATTCAATAAGAAATTATGCTTGTTTTGAATATAATTTTACCTATTTGGCTAGTTAAGGTCTTTATTAATCACAAATCTTATTGCAATATTGATAATTTGTACTATGTTTTTTTTAACTAGGTATTTGTTTAAACTAGGCCCAAAAGTGGACTTCACATATTTTCTTTTAGAGTAAATTTCATGTACCATGAAGAAAGACCATTGTATCTTTTATTTTATTTTAAAACCATATGTTTTTGGTTTTTAAAAATTAAATGTGAGGAAATATTTGTTTGTCACTAATTATTAATTTTTTGAATTTATATTACGATTTTATCTTTTTTAATGAAACAAAAACTTTTCTTCATTTTGTTTTTTGTTCAAAAATTAACCTTTTATTTTTCACAATATTATTTTAAAACTGTGACATAATATGAATAAAAGAGTTTTGGACAGTTTAAGACTGTTGGTCAAAGGGGTTTTGGACAGGACAGTTTAAACCTTAGATTAATCCATTCTGTCCTAAACCTTGCCAACTCTGATAAAATGTAGAAGTACAAATTTAAAGTGTCAAAAGTCTTGACGTTTTGATTTTTTTTAAAAGATCATTTTGTTTGCCAAAAACATGTTCTATGCAAAGGTAGTATGACGGTTTATTAAAAATGTAAAGATATTTGTAATTCATGCATAATAAAAATTTTAGGAATTAAAAATAAAATTTCATTGCACCACTTCAAACCCTTCTTCTAAAAAAGGTTGTATGCATCTCTACTTTACAATAAAGTAGTTGTTACTTTGTCATTTTTAGTTTTTTAAAAGTTGATGCTTTGCATGTAGTTGTATATATTTTATCTTAGAAAATTAACATCTTAGCAAACTAATTTTATAGTTTTACTTTTATTTCTAGGAAGATTATAGAAGAATTACCGTTGACAAAAAGGGAGAAACAAATTTTTTCACTTCTACAATGGTCAAAGATTGTATGAAGAAAGTAACAACTGTTGGCTTGCATGAAACTGTACAGGTTATAAAAATTATTTATTTATTGTATTTTGCTCTATTTTATGTTACATGTGATTGTAACTTGTATTATTTGATAATTTCCTATCCATTTCTTTAGATAAATATTAATAAATTAAAAGTTATAATTCATTTATTATAAATATTTTTAAGAAACTATCACTGCTTAATTTTTCATGTACCAGCAAGTTTTTTATGTGTTGCTTTATTAAAAGTGCTTCATTAATATGTGTTGCTTTATTAAAAGTACATAATTAATACATTCAGAAAAGTACAATCATTAATATCATTAAGTTATATATTTTAAAAACTTCAATTTTTCTGTTTTGTTTGAAGACACTAATAAATGCATTTGTTTGTTTTTCTTTATATTGATTAATTAATAAGATAAGTCATAGTCTAGATATCTTATATTTCAGTTATTTAACTTGTTTACACATTTGAGTTAGCAAAAACTAAAATTTTTGCTACACAAAACACATTGTAAAGTACAAATAATATTATCATAATGTGTTGTGTAAGAGTCAAATATCTAAAATCTCATCACCATCAAAACAGAAAGGAAGATGGGAAAAGAAACAGTTTTCTGAAATGCATAGCTTTGTGTTTTTATTGTGAATAAAAACATTCAGTGGTAAGATGCCTGAATTGAAGATTACTGAATAAGATGTTATCTCAGTAGTAACAACCTCACTGTTATGGTTTACTTTTAATTAAGAATCACTATTAGAAACATAACAGTTAGAATCAAGGCAATTAGATATATAAATTTAATAGAACATTATAAACTTTAGTTTTTACAAAGTTAAATATGAAACTGCAAATTCCCTGGGGACATCGACCATTGGTACTCTTAACAGCAATAAGTTTATGTATTTTTCTTACTATGTTTATTTATTAATTCGAAATGTTTTTGGGGATGTATAATGTAATTAAAAATGAATTTTTTTTAAATTTAAATAAAATATTTTTTATGCAGGTTGATGATGACCTTGAAATCAAAGCTTATTATGCTGGACATGTGTTAGGTGCAGCAATGTTTTTGATAAAAGTTGGATCACAATCAGTAGTCTACACAGTAAGTCCTTTTTTCTCAATTATTGTCATTATAAAGACTTAATTGGATTATTGTTTCATACAATTATTTTGATTGAGCTTTTGTGTTTTTGAAATGGGAGAAAAGCTAGGTTTTAAGTATTAAGATTTTATTATTACAATTATTTTTGGAAGGGCAGTAATAAATTTATTTTATTCGCATTAATTTGCATTTCTACAACACAATAATTACCCATACTTGTCAGACGTATTTCAGTTTCTTTTTTATACAGTAAAGCCTAATAAGTTGACCTCTTATCTAGAACCAAATTCATCCTATGTTGAAATAGAGTACAAAACTTTTATAATTCATCCATCTCCCTATTTTCTTCTTCTTTTTTTTAAATGAATTTTTAAGTCTGGAATATTCAGTTTTTAGAATTTATAAAAAAAATTACCTTAAATAGTTCAAAAAATTCAATTAGTTGCCCTTTTAGTTAGTAATAAAAAAAATTAAATTCGATTGAAAAGGGTAGATTCGAGAAAATTGGCAGGAGGAATTATTGTTTTAATAAATAAATTTTGTAACACAAGAAAAAAAAAATTTAAATTGATGTAAGTTAGTATTTTTTTTGTGAATAATAAATGACTGATTACATTACTAGTGAAATATCTATATTTGTCATTTTAACTTATATGTAAGTTAACTATTAATTTTTATAATAAGTTGTAATTCATTTTGGTATTTAATTAAACTTTTTAAACTGTATGAGATAGTTGTTAATTAAAAATCTAGTCATAAATTTTAAAATAATATGGAAAATAAAGTAAATTTTTTTATTTTTACCTTGAATAGGAATTAATAGATAAACATAGGAATTTATACTATCTGAATCGACTAATATAGTTATGCACTGCAAGTAGTCAGCTTATGTAGTACTGTAAACTGTAATGCAGACAGATTTATTAAAAATTTAGCCGTCGATTTCTTTAAAAATTAAATTATATTTATTTCTTAAAGTATATGTGTATCTGTAAAACGTTTTGTTTTATCCAAATTTATGTTTTTACATTTCGACGCATGTTTTCTGTTCATGCATATCCTGAAATACATTATAGGTTTAAGCAAGTAGATTCGTGTATTCAGATTAATTTCTGTTTTAGGGAGATTTTAACACCACTCCAGATCGTCACTTGGGGCCTGCGTGGATTGATAAATGCAGGCCAGACCTGTTGATTACAGAGTCCACATATGCTACTACTATTAGAGACTCTAAACGTTGTAGAGAAAGAGATTTTTTGACCAAAGTACATGACTGTGTCGAAAAAGGTGGTAAAGTAAGTTTACACTTCCTATTTTCTTAATTATCTTCAGTGTTGTTGATGTTCATCGTTGAAATTTATCTTATTCTCACATTAATTAACCTGAAATTACAATAGCCCTTTGTTATATTGTGCCTTCCAAGAGTCTAAAATGAATCGAAGTTTTAAAGAGCATTAAACAATACCTGTTAGACTGAGCTTATAAACTGTTTTGTTTTCAATAAAAAACATTGGAGCCGTGGTGGCTCGGGGAATAGAGCATTTGCCTTCCAATGAGGAGAACCTGGTTCAAATCCCAGCAATGGCTGATCGATAGGAATTCCGCACCTGGCTCGCACTGCTGATGTAAAATATTCTTAGTGGTAGACGGATCATGGGTTAGAGTCCCCTTGAGGTCAGACTAACAGTGAGATATTTTTGTGGTTTTTCTCTCCATGTAATTTAAATGCAGGTTAGTTCCATCAAAAAGTCCTCCACAAAGGCAAATTTCTCCCAATACTTGATCCAGGAGTTCCCTTTTCTTCTGGATTGGGTCCAAAATTACATAACTACGGAGTTAAACATTAGTCAATGACGGTTATAAAATAAAATTAGGATATTTGCCTAAATCTTCATAACCAGGAAAGAGGTTAAATTGGTAAAAAAAAATTCATAACAAATTTTACATAAATTACATAAAAAAATTTTATTGTTCATTTGTGACTATCCAGGTATGCAAAGCTGTTTTTTTTTATACAGAATAAGATTGTTTAAGAGTAAGAATATTTTAGGTATAAACTTAAGTAAACTGTTAACTTTGCTGTATTCATCATCTTCGTTGGTACAGCAACCCACTTCGGTTTTTGGCCTTTTCTAGAACTATTAATACATTGTGCTCCTTGTTATTAGGTCTTGCCAGTTCCTGTTACGCTCAGGTTTCCTGATTCAGGGTATTCTGTGATTGTTTTAAAATCTGCATTAGTAAAGTTCAGCCATCAAAGTTCTACACATCCTCTACCACCATTTATATGTATATATATATAGTTTCATAAATACTTAAACTATTAAAATTGTGCTACTAGATTATTGAAAAAATCATCCCTTTTTATGGTTTGTTTGTGTGTGGTGTGTGGTTTTAAACTTGTATGATTTTTTTAAAAATCCATTTTACTCATAAAATTTTGAATGCATTTTATTATCTGTGCATAAATGTTAATTATTTTTCATTTAGGTTTTAATTCCAGTTTTTGCACTGGGTCGTGCTCAAGAGATGTGTATTCTTCTTGAAACTTACTGGGAGAGAATGAATCTTAAAATACCCATATATTTTGCTGTTGGTCTAACTGAAAAAGTGAATATATAGATTTAAAAATGTATGCACTATTGTTTTTAAAATGTAAAAAAATTCTTCACTTTAATATTATTCTTTTATCATTTAGGCTACCACTTTTTATAAGATGTTCATAACTTGGACCAACCAAAAAATCAAGAAAACATTTGTGCACCGTAATATGTTTGATTTCAAACATATCAAGGTAGTTAATTTAAACTAATTAAATATTTTGTCATTTTTCTTTCATTGAGTATATTTTAATTTTTTCATTGATTCAATCTAATTTTAGTATTTTTAAATTATATCAAGTGTAGCATTTTAAGTATTCATTTTTTTACAATAATATAGGATGTTTTTTTTTATTCAATGTAAATATCTCAATATATTAGGAGATTTGCTGTATAATAACTCCTCGTTTAATTTCACATAGTTCCAATTTTGAAATTTTACTAATAATTCTAAATTTTTTCTCCCTTCCTTATATTTCTCTTCTCTGGTGTGGAAGAAATAAGAGAAACTTTTACAGTTTTTGAAGTACAGTTTTATCCAAGGGTTAAAATTCTTTCTAAGAAGACAACAAAAGCAGTTTTTATTTTTAAAGGAATGGTAACTAGTTTCAGTAGCTTGGGAATTCTTTTTGCTGATTAATTTCTATTCACTGCAAATTTATTTCTAATGAGTCATTTCAATGCAATTGTAATACCTATGGTTCCAATATCTTTTTTATGCGTTCTTAACAAAGCTGTTTTAAAACTTTTAAATTGTCTTACATTTACTGGGGTTTTGGGACAATTTTATTCTTGCTTAAGAATTATGAGCTTTAAAAAATGAAATTGCTTGAAAAAATGTTATTAAGTTTCCTTTTGATGTTAAACAAATCATCTTTTTTTCGTGTCAAAGTAATTTTAATTTTAAACTAAGACCTTTAATATTATAAACTTTCAGAAATGCGATGAGTACCAAAGAGCTTTGTCAAACTTTTTCTACTCAAGAGTGCTTTGAACAAATAGCTTTGTTCTAGTTGCTACACTTGTAAATACTTGCATCATTCAGAATGAAATGAATTCTTGATTGAAAAATGATAGTTACACTAGGGTAAAATGATAAATACAAAGGTAGTTACATTTATGAAAGGCAAGTTTTAAAAACTTGCCTTTCATAAATGTAACTACCTTTGAATTTTTGTGACTTGAAAAAAAGATGTGAGATTTTAGGCCGGTAAAAATAATATCTCAAAACCGATGAAAGATAGCTGCCAGATTTTGGAATCTATAGACTTTAACTATTTTATTTTAACTTGTATTAAAGAATTTAAAAAATCATTTTAGATTACATTTTTAAACTTATTACTGCTTGTCTTACTTGTATCTTTTTATTTGTTTTTTTTAGTTAATAATTTGAATTGCAAAAATCTTTTTCAGCCCTTTGACCGTGCCTATATAGATAATCCTGGTCCTATGGTTGTTTTTGCAACTCCAGGAATGTTGCACTCTGGACTATCAGTTCAAATATTCAAAAAATGGGCACCAAATGAAAATAACATGGTTAGTGTTTTATTTATTTATTTATTTTTGTTTGTTTACAAACGTTATTCTCAATAATCATATATGTCAGCCTCATATGTTGTTAATCATATGTTAAAAATATATTTGTTTAAATCAAAATTGTTCATATTTTTTTATAGTTAATTATGCCAGGCTATTGTGTATCTGGAACAATTGGTCATAAAGTAATTAGCGGTGCCAAGAAAATTGAATTTGAAAATCGCCAGATTGTAAGTTAGTTATTAGGTCATTGATGTTAGTTTTAATAAATGTATGATCTGAAGTTCTGTTCATGATATGAATATTTTAAATAGGTAGAAGTTAAAATGTCTGTGCAGTATATGTCGTTCAGTGCACATGCTGATGCAAAGGGAATCATGCAACTAATTCAGCATTGTGAACCATCTAAAGTGTTGCTGGTGCACGGAGAAGCTTCAAAAATGGAGTTCCTGGCAAAGAAAATCACTCAAGAACTTGGTATAAAATTGTATCTAAATTCTAAAATACAAAAATATAATTTGACATTTTTTTGAAGCATATATAGAGGCATTTTTAAACAGTTTTGCAAACTGTCCTCCATATTGAGATGCTTTATTTAAAAGAATGATTAAGAAGATTAAGAAAAGTAGTTTCTTCATTGCTTTGATTGATAACAATGCTATTTAACAGCACGTAGTTTTATTTTGAGAGATAAATTCTTAGTGATCAGCTTTGCCAGATTTTGTTAATTTATCCTGATTCATTAAAAATTCTTCTGATTTTTGTATATTTTATGAAGTTTCCTAAAAATTAGCTATGTATGTAAGGAAAAAAAGCTATTTGAAATGTTTTTTTTTTAATTTTTTTTATTTTGCTTATTGTTTGCATAGGATTTTATTTTAATAAATCTAAGTACAAGTTAAAAACAATATGAAAGAATATCAGATTGAATTAATACTGTAAAATATTCTGTATTTCCAATCAAAATGACAATGAAATTCAATTGAAAATGAATTCAATTGAAAATGAAATGGAAAAAATTATGTGTGTAACATAAGAAATTTTACAACTGTTTTTAAACTTATTTGAATTTTCTTAAAGTTTGAGATTAAAGCATTAAGATATTAAAATAATGAGGTATTAATCAAGGTGACAAAGCTTTAAATTTTAAAACATTCAAGAACTAGATAAATTACATTTAAGTATTTGAAAATTTGAAAAACTAGTCCATTCTGAATCACATCTCTGTATATTACTTTGTCTGAAATTCTTTTTTTTTTAAACTATTGGAATATAATGTTATGATTTTTCTTTGCTAATGTTTAAGGTAAAGAATGTTTTATGCCAGCAAATGGTGAGACCATTTCCTTTGATACACCAGTATCTGTGCAAGTTGATACGTCACTAAATCTATTGAAGAAGCAACTCTTTGTAGAAGGAGGTAAATTACAAGTTAAATATTTTTCGTAAATGAAATTTTATAAAAGTAAAGTAAACAACTCTCCTTTATGTGCTTTATATTGGAAATACGAATTTAAATTACTATATTAATGAAAAGAGATTCATGTATAGTTTGTCTAAACTAAGAGCTTCTCCAGACAAATGTCTGGAGAAGCTCTGTAGTGGTGACTATGGTAACGAGGTATGACTATTTCAAGTAGGGGTGTGGGGTCACTGTTTTGGAGAGGGTCGGCGGGAAAAAGGAAATCTTTTACTTCGGTCTATTGTGCTAGTCCTAGAGTGAAGCTACCCTCACTAAAATGCACCAGTCTTGTTTCCATAGCACCAGACAGCCTCAGACTTTATGGTGGGAGGAGTTCTTAGCTTAGGCAGACTATAAGATGCTTTTTTTTAATACTTTTTTGTCCAAAACCTTAAATTTTTTACATTTTACCGTGCAAACATAAATAAATTAAAACTTATTTTATATTAATGAAATTCTTATGCATTAAGAATTTTAAATCTAATCATTACATTATTAAAAAAAATGAATTAATATTATTTTTTGTTTAACTTTTATTAATAAAACTCTTCCCTTCTTTAGTATATACTGAGCAAGTCAACAGAATTTCCTTAAATAATTTTGAATAGAAAAACAATAATAGAAAATTTAAATAGAAAACAATAATTTGTATGGGTTATATGAAGTTAGATTATAAAAAGTATTATTTTTTTATACTCTCCTTAGCAGTCACAACTACTGCCAAAAGAAAAAATGTGTTGCATGGAATGCTTGTGATGAATAATAACGTAAGTTTTCAATTTTATTTTACAATTTTTGGTTTACTTTTTGATTGGTCTGAAATTTTAATATCCCCTTCTTTTTTCTCTGTCGATTATAAAATTTTCTCCAATTTTTGCAAGTTGTGAATCAGAAAAGAAAGATATTTTCAGAGCGCTCTCATATCACCTCAGATATTATCAGAGCGCTCTCATATCATTTCTCATATCACCATAATTTCAAGAAAATTTAGTGTGTTATTTGATGACAATAATTACTTTCTATTATTAATGTTACATATTGATTTGAATATTCTGTGATGCAATGATCAAATTTTTTACATATATATTTTATTGAATTAATTTTTTGTTTGTCTCTTAAAAGTAATTGCGAATATAGATTTTGTGTAGTTGTTATGGTTGTTTTTAATCAAGTTTTTCGGTGGCGACATCTGGCACCTGGAAAGTCATGAAAAATCATGGAAAGGCATGAATCTCGGTATTGAGCAAAATTTGTCATGAAATGTCATGATTTTAACTATTTTTTTAATAAAAAATCATGGAAAGTCATGGATTTTGGTCACGAATTTTCGAAACGTATTTTACCCCTCCCCCTAATTTCATGGTGTTTCGAATATCTGAATTTTTAACAAAATCCCCACTTACAGTCATGTTTTATTAAAATATAAATGTTTTTATCATGTTCTTTAAAAATTATGGTGTTCTTTCAAAAAATGTTTTATCATGTTCTTTCAAAATTCTTTCAAAAAAAAATCATTTCTAGAGTGATTCCAGAATTTTTATTATTATTTATTTTTTTATTTTATCAATTTAAAACTCTAGCTGAAGCAAGCCAGTCATTGGCTGAATTTTTTAAATTCCAAAATGAAAACAGAAAAATCAGGAGTATTTCTTTCCTTTCCGATGAATAAGAAAAGTATCTTTAGATTATAATTCTGCAGAAAAAAAAGAAAAAATTTTTTTTTTGCTTTTGTATTTTTTCAGCAATTTTATTGTTTCATTTTTTTTTCTCTGTTTTTTAAATTTAAAATATATAAATGTGAAGATGCAGAGTATAACTGTTTTGGTTATACCTATCATTTCAATTAATGTTATTATAATGCTTTTTAAATTTATTGTTCTGTTATCGGGAGAAAATAATAATTTCGTTAAGTCATGAAAAGGTATTGGAATTAGTCATGGAAAGTCATGAATTTTTTTAAAATCTGAAATGTAGCAGATACCTTGAATATGACTTCAGCCACACATACAGCCCATTTTACAGGGAGAACCCATTTATCATTCATTTATCCATAGATTGTAATTTTGACCTAAACCAGACAACATTCAATCTCCAATTCAGGTATTGATTTGTTATGGGAATGTAGAGGACTTTGTGACACAGCAGATTTAATGTGCACCAGTCACCATTTACTACATGGGTAGTCTTCGGCTAACAGAGATCGAACTGGCAACCTTTTGGACAATGACCCATGCTCTACGAACCAGGTTATCCCAGGCTCGATAAATTTTGTTTTTACCAGGATCGATAAATTTTGTTAAAGCTTTTAATATGTAAAAAGGTGTACTATGATAACTTTTGATGAAATTGCCTGGTTTTACTTACTACTTTTTTTAATATATTATAATTAAAAGTACTGCTGTTTTTATGTGCTAAGTTTTTAAATTATCACTTTGCTTTTAACAAATCAAATATGTAATTAATTTAAATATAAATTTTCAATTTTGAGCTCTTTCTTTCTCAAAAAAATTTTTTTTTGTGAAATAAAGGATAAAAGATGGAAATACAGATTTATTGGAGAAAAATATAAGCAGAGTTAAAAACAAAAAGCCAAGTATTCTGCTGTTCTTAATATAAAACTTTTTGTAAATCATCATTTAGAAAATCCGTCTGATGGAGCCAGATGAAGCCATGTCTGAATTAGGTCTTGTTCCTCATCAGATTCGTTTTACCTCCACAATACTTGTAGATGATCCCTCGGGTGCTCCAGCCTCAAGACTCACCGATGTCATCTTTGCTAAAATAAAGAGGTCAGTTTTTAATATTCTTTTTTTTCTTCTTTACTTCTTACTCAGTGATATTTTTTTTCACTAGAAATATGTTTCCACATTATTTAATATGTTACCAATAAAAAAACTGTGGTGATGATTTTTTATTTAATTCGGTAGTTTTTACACAATAAATGCCGGTTATTTTACAAAATCTTCAAAACGTCTACTGATGAGAGAATGCAATTTAGAGAATTTTTATTTTAGAGAATTTTTATTTTTTACATTTTATTTTCACTGGGAATTTTTTTAAGCAGAAACTTTTTTAATAAAATTATTAAAACTAGTTGTTGAAACATTGTAAATAATGAAAAGTGGTATAATAAGAAACAAGCCATTCAATCAAACACTTGTTTTATTTTGACTACACTCTTCTTTAAACTCCATGTTTCTGCTTTAAAAAAATACTTGGATTTCTGTTTTTTTTTATCTCAAAAATACAAGAATGTATATACTTTACTCATTTTTATTTACACACTATGTTTCTGAGGTATTATTTAATAGTTGCTTGTTTAAAAAAATTTTAAGAAAAGGAAAGCAAATTACAAACTGATATCAAAAATTCTGGAACAGCCAAACATCTAAAAAAAGGTTTTTTAATATTTTACAGAAAGAAGGAAAAAAAAAAAAAAGCACGGCCATAGACATTTTGGCAGTGGGGGGGGGACAACTTTAAAATTTTAAGTGAGAGCTTTTATTTATAATGCAAATTCCCACAGATCCTCCCAGATTCAAAGCATATTTTTTAATTTTTTAGTTGACAGATTTTTTTTCTTCTAAAATCACTTAAAAATATTTAACATTCAGCTAAAAAGTCTTGTTTTATTTGATTTACATTATAATTGTTTCTGTTATTTTTTCTTTAACTACTTTTTTTCAAGTTAGTTTTGCATCACAAAGGAATTTTTATCTAGGGTTTTTATTCTAAATTTTACACAACTTAAGTAGACACCTTGTTAATAGTGTCAACTAACCCTCCAAGCATTATTCCTCTGGGTAAAATCATATATGCTGCTTTTATTTTGAATAACTTGGGGGGGGGGGAGATTTAGTTTTTTTTCCTTTGAGAAGAATCATCAGGTTATAGGTGGGGAATAACTTAAATCAAGATCTATAATAGGTTGACTTCGGGAATAGTGAGGTAAAGATGGAACCCCACTTCACCATGTCAATTTCACAAATACACTTGAAATTTGTGAAACCAATTTATGGAAGTGCAAGGATTGCTGCATTCTTCTTAGTGAACGAGATTTTCTCACACACTTTTAAAATTAGTTCTTTCACTTATGGCACTGTTATCTGCCAAAACTGAAACACTATTATCTAAATTTACAAATACTCATGTGATTATTTCAGTTAGAAGGTTTTGACATGTAGAGAAAAGCATTATTTTTCGAGTTTTTTTTTCAGGGAGCAGTACGATTTGTTAATAATATTTGCAACTAATTTTGAAATTGAAAAAAAAAATTGTATTCTGCTTTGAGAAACTCAAAACTTTTGGTCATTTTCTGAACACTCAGCATTTTAAAAAACTGTAATTTTATATTTTTTTTTTATATTTACTTCATAAAATACTTTTTTTTTCTGGGAATTTCTCAACAGCTTATTAGAGAATAAAACTGTGCAACTGGCACCAGATTGTTCCATTACTGTTGCATCTGTTCTGATCAAAGTAGATGTTTGTGAAGACGATACCAAGAGCATTTGCTTGTCTTGGGGTTATCAGGTAAAATCATATTTTATGTCTTTTTACTCTAAAATGTTTTTCCCAAGCCCCCTACTGTTTCATTTGAGATGTGAGATGCACAAATTAATCCCATTTTGTAAGCTTTTTAATCCCTTCATTGCAATTCTTATTAAAAGAAAATAAGTAATCTGATTATACTTAGTTACAAAACACTCTGTTAAGAATTAAAAAAAAAAGATTGTCAAAGCAAAGCTATCATTGCCTCATGCTTCTTGGGGATTTGTGACACTGCACCAACCTTTTTCATGATTACATGTTGGTGCCTTCTCTTAACTGTAGTAAATCATAGATATGGGATCTTTCTTCATCAGTCTGCCAAAAAACCTGTATCAAACCAGTATAAAACCTATATCAAATGTTGTTACAGGATAGGTTGAATTAGAATGACTATCTTTTATTTAAAATTGCATATTTTGTGCTTCTCTTGCAATAGTTTTATTTTTTAACCGGCATTGGACAGCATCATTTTATAATGGCTAAAATAATCAAGAAAAGTGTTCTTTGTCAGAAACTATATGGCTACGCACCCTGACATGGAAACTTTTTCAAAAAATAGCGAGACATTTGAGAAATTAAGTTTTTTTAAAAAAATTCTGTGTTGTTATTGATGATGATGAAGTCATTGGATCTCTCAGGATCTATTGGCTCTTATTTTCTCAGTGATCCTCATTGTTCCGTTGTGTGTAATTTTTGCTTACTGAAAAATATTACACTAATACATATGTAAATAAATTACTACTATCAGGGGTCTGTCCAGACATTTTGGTCCGTTTTTGTAAAATTGTGAAAAAATTACTCCTAATTTGTGAATATAAAATAAACGTTAAGTCACATTCTTTTTCAACCAGGGTCCTGTTTTTGTAAATTTGTGCAAATAGGGTCCATTATTGCAACAAGGAATTTTTAAATTGTAAAGACATACAAGATTATGTTTAACACTGTAAAATTATTATTAGAAAAATTAAATTTTAAAAAATAAACAGCAATTGCTGCTACTAAATTAGAGATGCAACATACAAATATTTGGTATTTAGCCTATACTGCTGAATGCAGAATATTTATTTTGGACGAATAAAGGAAGAGGCGTCTGCCGAAGGCAAAATTTAGTTCGTTTACATCTGTCTTCCCTCCCTTTCCTAGGAAAGGTTTATTCGATTAACAAAGCAATAATGAAGATAAACAAATTTGTCAAGGGTCCGATTTTAAAGATAAATTATTTTGTGAAGGGTCCGTTAACAGACCCAAATTTCTTCTAAACAGACCCCTGACTATATAATGTAAACTTTAACAAGAATGTTGTAAAATTATCTAATAGTAATACAAAACTACTAAATTTCTAACATACCCAATAACCAGCTTCTGCTAAAAGGAACTGAAGAGAGCTACTTGGACTAGTGACTTTGTATAATGGATAGCTTTATTTAAGTCTTCTAGAAACTTGTGGGATAACTTTAACCTCATGGTAAGATTTGCTCATCTATAGCTGAGGCTTGTCTTCTGTTCAATTTCTACAAGATTCATAACTTATAGTTTTTGATGGCATGCAAGGAATTAGTTTTAAAAGGTACACAGTTTCACGTTTGAGCTTTTACTATGGATGAAGTACTGATTATCTCTATCAGCTCTTTTTTCAAAGATTCAGTGTGGCTAAATTGTGAACTATGCTATTTATCTAATCCTACAAAAGGGTTATGTTTGTTGCCTAGAGTTAATGTTGTTAATTTGCATTTTAAAGAATAGTTTTTTTTCCCGAAGTGAATAAAACTTTTTAACATATTTAAAATGCAAATTGTGATTGTTGAAAGATTGTGTTTATTCTACAAACCTTTTCTGCTTTATTTGGCATTGAATGAAAATATTGATATTTTATTGCTTTGAAACAATGACAGTTGTTCCAATGGAAGCAAAGTCTGTTATTAAAAATGAAATATTTTAGAGTAGAAGATGATTTTTTGGGGCACTAACATAAAATAGCATAACATAAAATTTTTCAATAGCAAAGAAGAAAAAAAATTAGATGTATTATTAATTTGCTTAATTTTTGGGAAAGGCTAGAAATTTTCTTAAACCATGTACCCACTTGTATCACACATAAAAATATTTAAATGACTTTTATTTATAGGATGAAGAACTTGGGAAACACTTGCTTCCCCTTATTAAGAAATGGGCTACTGAAACCAAGTAAACCTTCATTTACTGGTCTATAATTCATGTTACAGAGTGAAGTTGACTTTGGTGAAATGAAATGTGATGAGTTTGATGTATAAAATTTGAAGTGATATTCATTTTGTTAAATATGCGCTTGTGTAAATAAATTGCTTTGTTTTATGAATTCATTGAAAATTTTTTATTGCTCTAGATTTTCCAAAACACTTAACTTGTTCTCTTTTATGGCATAAAAAACGAGCTTTTCTCTTAGTTCAATATTTTTTTTTAATGGAAGTGTAGTATTGTGTATTTTTTAATGAAAATGCTGCACAAACATGCCCTAAAGCATTTTTTGTGCTAAAGGACAATTTTTTTGCAGGCAAACTTGTATTGTAGCTTATACCTGCTAAACAGTTTTAGTTTGAAAGCCTCAGAAGAAACATCTCATGATATTATGTGTGCGATATATATATGTTCTTTTATAAAGTTTCATAACTAACACCCTCACGGTGCACACTCCAATAAAAAATAACACTATGAGTTACAATAAAAATATTTTTTTATTTATAAGATCTTTCAACTCATTTCATAAATAATAATAACCCCTTAACTGAACTTTGAATCTAAATTATTGTAATATGATGAGTTATTTTTTCGTGTTGTATTCATTTCAATGTGATAATTGTATACAATGTTCAATTCATTACCCTTTCGAAATTCCGCCTTCTTACGACAGTAACGATTTTCATTATTTTAAGTTAAAGTAACCCGAATATCTGTTCTCCATAGTATTTTTGTTTCATACTATAATTTAAAATTTTGTAATTAGATAGGGCACAATTATAAATCTCGCGAGGTTAGAGCACCTAAATCTATATACGCCACTGACCTTATATCTTGAGCAAAAAGGTATATTGATAATATTCAAATAATTTATGTGCTTAATGCAGTTTTTGAATAATGAATATAAATATGAATAGTATAGTATATAAATAGGAATAGTTTGAATATAAATATGAATAATAAATTTTATATGTAAATAAATAATAGTTTGGATAACTGAAAAAATTCTGTCCCAAAATATCTTGTTCCATTTGAAAAAGGTTAAAAAATGCATAAAATGTTTGGAAGCAAGTAGCATGTCAAAAACTTAAAATATGAAAAGGAGCGGTCCCAAGTAGAAAAAGAAGGGAATTCTTAATACTCTATTAATATGTATTTGTTGAATAGAAAACGAAATAAATACTTTTCTTCTGGAGAAAAAAAATTGACTTCAACTTCAAACTAATTATATTAAAAACAGTGGTTTTAATCAACTGAGCTATCAATGATAGAATGTATTAGAAAGTAATTTCTGTTGAAAAAAAATAATTCTGTAGGTTTTAGTGAATTGAACATAAAATTATTTATAATGCTAAAAAAAATTATTAATTATTATTGTCCTTGATTTCATTTAGTATTGCAGTAAAATTCATATATAATTTTAAAGAGTTAACTACTATTTCTTAGTTGTCTTTTTTCAAACTCTATGAGTTATTTACTTAAGTTTATTATTTTGACAAGATAAGCATATTTAAATTTTTTTTATTGCCTTTGTGCATGCTTTGTGCACAAGAATTCTTCCTGTGGTAATATAGTAAATTTGAAGAATTGAAATTCAGAAACATTGGGTCATGTTTATCAGACATATATTTGAACAACATATAAGCTTATATCAAATTAACAATAGTTTATTAACTTTCCAACAAAGAGTGCAACAATATTGATTTAATTGGTTTAGAAAAAGCAATGATGTGGTTTTAAGTGGCATAGGAAACTGATCCTTGTAACTAAGATCTATTAGTATTCAAATATATTGTACAGAAAGTTATAAAAACCCTTTGTGAGGCCTTTTCAATCTAATCAACAACATGCAGACATCTCCTTTTAGGGGGCAGGGCCTGACCTTTTTTATAAATAGTATTATTTTTCTGTTTATATATTTTAGATATACCATTTCGGTTATCCACATTTACCTTCTAAATTCAAAATATGTTAAAACCGTAACATCCATATATCATTCCAAATTACCTTTTCTGAATGTGTTTCTGTGCATGTAAGTTGTTGGAAAAAATGTACTTAAAAAGTAAATAAATCTCAATATTTAATGAGATTAAATGCAGTTTTCCTCTACTTGTAATCCTTTGGTTTAGTGTTAGAAGGAGATTACAAATGTTCGAAAATTGAAAATTATTTTAAAAAATGGAAATTCAAATTTTTTTTAAATTTTATAAAAGACTTGTCTGCAAAAGTGTATTGATTTTTTTTTCTTACTAAAGTATTGTAACTTTTTTTTCACCATAAACTTTCTTTATTGGCACAGTCACTCTAAGCACGTTTTAAAAAGCATGTATCATAAAAAATTAATCTTTACAGATAAAATAAAATTAGTTTTTAAAAAAAAAAGGATAAACTAAATCTGCATTTAAATTAATCTATGGAGTATTTTTCTTGACTTTTGGAGTCTGCATCTAATTAATTTAAAAATTGTCACTTTTAATAGCCACATTTTTAATCTTATACTTGAAAGTCCTTTTAATGCTGTTGACTGAAAGTAAGCCTTAATTAATTTTGCTTATATAACTTTGTAATTAAAATCTGATTAGTCCGGAATCAAGATGTGAATTTTTTTAAAAACTCTAAATCAGGTCTCTAAACCAGATTCTAATTAATTCAGATTTAAAATAAGAACTTTAAAAAAAAAATTGAATTAAATATTTTTTTTAAAAATAATTTTTGCTATAGAAATTGTTTGTTAAAAGTATATCCCCCCCCCCAAAAAAAAGAAGTTCGAAATATGATTAGGGATATACTTTATCATCACATTTTCAACATTTTTTGGAAGATAGAATAATGCTCTTCACTACCTGTTGCTACTGTATAAACAATAGTGGAAAGATTCTTAATAAAATATTGTTTTCGTTAATAAAAATTAATATTTGTATCATTAGTTACAAAACAAACTAAAGATAATATAAAATAGAATAAATTTAACTTTTCCTTAAACTCTTTTGAGAATTAAAGAGAAAATTATAGTAAAATTTTGTTTGAAATTTTTCACAATTTTAATGCAATATGTGTTTATAAAATGAAATGTAAAATAACAGAATAATAACATATTTTCAAAAACTGAAATTTCATATATGAGGAAATATATGTAATATAATTAATATTCTTAATATGTTCTAAAAATTTCTAAATTATAGATAGTAACTTTCATTTTGTTACATTTATGTTTATAACATTTTTAATTAGTGTCTGAGAAAAGGAAATTCACTGAATATAACTTAATGTATTAAACAAATTATTAAATTATTAAAACTAAAAATTTATGTTAATCTTTAAAAAAGAATGGTAAATTAAAATAAACCTTACGCAATCGAAAATGAAATAAGCTGAAGATATTTTAATTTAAATGTATTCATTTTAAATTTATTACATACAAGACGGAAGATATTTTAATTTAAATGTATTCATTTTAAATTTATTACATACAAGACGGAAGGAAATTGAAAAACATAAACAGATGAACAAAAAATTAATGTTAAATGTTCTTGCAATAGGCTAATTAACTTTTGCTTATTGCAGGAATAACCTGTATCAAATGTTCGGAATTAAATATTGAACCCTTTTTGCTGTCTTATTAAATTCATACAATGTTGTCATACTGGTCGGTTTTAATATATATGCATGTTAATAATTTAAAAAAACATTGTTTCTTTGGAAGGAAAAATGCTGTTTTACTTTAACATGATTTGCAAAATATTTTGAATTTCATATATCTTCAAAGCCTACAGGCATAAGCCACCAAATTGTTTAGTATTATAAAATCAGTATCATTCTTTGTTTTGGTGACTAAGAGCAGACATACGACTGGAACCGCTGAAAGTTTTCGTGGTTGATATTGTCTGACAAGCAAGAGATGAGCCCTAATACTAGACTTGTTTGTGGTGGGGGTTCCGACAGCGACAGACTAGTATATTTGTTCTCAAGGGATAGAGCGTTCCCCTTCCAATGAGGTGAACCAGGTTCGAATCTCAGCGATGGCTGGTTGTTACGAATTCCACACCTTTCTCACAACAACTACAGTGCTGACGCAAAATATCCTCACTGTTAGACGGATCATGGGTCTGAGTCCCCTTGCCGTTAAACTAACAGTGGGAGGTTTTCGTGGTTTTCCTCTCCATGTAACGCAAATGTGGGTTAGTTCCATCACAAAGCTTCTCCTCTGAAGGCTAATTTCTCCCAATGCTTAATCCAGGAGTTCCTTTGTCTTCTGGATTGGGTTCAAAGTTGCAAGGCTACGGTGTTGAACATTGGCAGTCGTAAACCCAAAATTGGTTTGGCTGTTCAACAATGGTTATAAAACAAAATAAAATGCTAAAGCTCCAGAGCCGTTCAACTCTGTAGCCTTGTAATTTTGAACCCAATCCAGGAAACAAGGGAACTCCTGCACCAAGTATTGGGAGAATTTGCCTTTGTGGAGGACTTTTTGATGGAGCTAACCTGCATTTGCGTTACATGGAGAGGAAAACCACATAAACTTCCCACAGTTAGCCTGATGGCAAGGGATTCTAACCCATGATATTTTACGTAAGATATTTTACTTCACTGCGGTCGATGCAAGCCGGATGCAGAATTCGTATCGACCAGCCACCGCTGGGATTCGAACCCGGTTCCCCTCATTGGAAGGCGAACGCTCTATCCCCTGAGCCATCACAGCTCTTCGAAAAATTATTGCTTAAAATAACAGTATTTTTTGTTTACGTAACATTAAAATTTTAAACTATAAATATGTCAAAACTATAAATAGTTGAAATATGCGCACACTTGAACTGTTTTTTTTTTAAAAATTAATCTACAGTTTTAATAAGAAATTTTTTATGCTATTTCACTTTTTTAAATTGGATAGAAAATAGCATGAAGAAACTTAAATTGATTTTAAATGCCATTTGTTTCATCGTCTAAATTTATAAAATTTCTAACAATACAATTGATAATCACAATTGAAATTGGAACAAAAGTACATTTTTAAGTATAATCTATACTTCGCATAAAACTATTAATGCTTTAAATATGTATTTACTTTAATGAGAATTGAATCTTTATGTAGCAAAATGCATGGTTTTCTTTACGCTGATTAAATACAGTCTGTCACATAAATTAATAAACACATCATAATGCATTGTATCCCTACGAGAATTGCATTGTCTCTTCCGGTAGTTAAAATTTTTATTTAAAAAGCACTATAGATGGTTTAAAAAAAGGCAGCCATTGAAGTTTAAAAAAAATTAATTATTTATTTCGATTTAAATTATTTATTTTAATGTAATTATTTTTGTGTCAGAGAGTCAAATAATAGTTTTTTTTCTTCTGCGAACTTGTAAACAGATGTTTGCCATTGTTAGTAATTTTCTTTCTATTTAGTTTAAGAACAATTCTAATTTTAGCGATCATAATCATATTTAAGGTATCACAGTACCCTAAGGACATAAAAAAAAAGAAAAAAAACTAAGACAAATAATTTTTTAGCAGTTAAACATGCATAAATTTATAAACAGTCAATAATTTACATTATTTTATAGGATTTAATGACTGCAATGATATTTAATTGTTTTAGATTTTCTGTTTAGTTTGACTGTTTTGAATTTCTTTTCAAGATTTCAACAGCATTTCTTTTGAACATACTGTAAAAACGGCTGTCTCAAAAATTATTTTTCATTGGATATATTTTAAGTTCAGTACTTACTGCCATAAAGTAATGCATGTTTTAATAAGGTAATGTGTAAAAAATATTTATTATTTTAAAGGAGATTAGATATGGATTAAGTTGGATATTTATTGTTTGACGTGCAAAAGTAAAGATAAAAATGAAAAGAATTTTGATCACCCAGGCATAAAAGGCTGCAGAAATTAAAAAAAGAAAAATATTTAACGTAAATAAGTATATCGTGTTGATTGTAAAAAGAATTTTGCTTCAAAACTCTGTTTTTGATACGGAGGAAAAAACCTTATAGTAATTCATACAAGAAAAAAAAATCTATAAAAAATCATGCATTGAAAAAGGACTTTAAAGTTATTGTTTTTTTAAATTTAATTTTTTTTTTCGTGTGTGCCTAAAGTATTTGTTTTAAAACGAAAAAAAAAGATATAGGTATAAGTTGTTCTTGTTTTCTAGTGGCGCCATCTATGGCCAAGAATTCGACATCTGCCACAACCATACGTCACACCCGTTTATAGGGCGGACCCATCTATACATTTATCCACTGATCGTAATTTTGAGCTGAATCAGAGAACAATCGATCTCCAATGCAGTACCCCTAGAGGTATTGATTTGTTTATGGGTTCAATCCCCGCCGACCGCAGATTCCCCGTGTAGTAAATGGTGGCTGATGCACGTTAAATCTGTCGGGTCGCAAAGTCCTCCATGTTCCCATAACAAATCAATACATCTGGGGGAACTGTTCAAGGAGTTTCCTTGTCTTCAGGATTGGTTTAAAATTACAAGGATACGGAGTTGAACATTAGTTGTCGTAAACCCGCAATTGGGTCGACTGTTCAACGACGGCTAAAATAAAATGATAATTGTGAAATTCTGAACTGCGGGCAAATTAATCATATATACTTTAAGTCTTATTGTTGGAAATAACAAACGCACATATACAGGTATAGGACAAAATAATAGGGACACCTGTGATAGAGATTCTTTCACTGGTGTTTCTATTATTTTGTCCTATACCTGTACTTGAATGATTTGTTTAATTTTATTTTTTGAAAAATAACTCAAACGACTTAACTTCAGTCTTACAACTTACACAGTTGTGAATGAAAAATTTTGTTGAAGGATCGCACAGGTTTGCGAAGTCTTGTGCGATATAAGACAATTCGCAGGTTAAACTTTATTTTATTGAAAAACCTTTTTAAGTGCCTCTAACATTTACAACTGACATTTAAGGTAAAATATTCTCGCGTGATTGTGCATAATCGAATGGTTGTGCATGGCCGTTACCTATTAGGCTTGGTTTATAATCACGCCGAATAAATTTTCGGATCAGATTTAATTGGACCACGCAGATTCGAGCATTGGATCTCTTAGAGTTAGGTTGTGTTATAACCGAACTCCTGCTACAATGACTTCACACAGATTTGGCCGCGGAGGTAAAGCGTTTCGCCCCTCACGCGTACCGGACATCGATTTGACCGAGATTAGACAATCCACGAGAGACTTCGTCCGCAATAAGCTGAAAACCATTACGGACATTGAAAAAGAATTGGAGGACTCTAAACGTCACGCAAAGGGATGCAGAAAGGAGTTAGACGAGATCCTCAGGAAGAACAAAAGAGAAAACCCAATGCATTTGGGTAACCTATACAGATGCATCCATTACGACGAGGAACTTAAACTTCTGATAGAATCTCAAACTGCCAAGCCAGACCTAGATATGGAGATATCTGAGCCAGTAGAGATACAGGAAAACATCCAGACCTCGACGGCAGTTGACTCCACCCCTGAAATAGCTGAACAAGACCCAGCTATGGAGGCTACTGATACAACTGAGATCCCGAGAGAAACCCAGATCCCGACATCGGTCGACTCAACACCTGAGTTAGATAAGCAAGGCCCACCCCCCACCCTGGAGCCTGCAACCCAACATCCTACAACAGCACCGAAAGATAAGAAAAAGAAAAAGCGGAGGAAAAAGAGTGTCAACACGACGACAACTACTGCTCCCGAGACCGATAGTGAAACACCACATGAGGAAGAAGAGATTATCCCCACACCACCTGCGGATACTGAACTAGAACAGATGGAGCTCGGAGCCACCACTGAAGCCCCGGCAACAGTTGAGACCCCAGCTACTACACCTGAACCGAAAGATACTCTGCATCCCACCGGCAGAAAAATCAAAGCCCTCGTACGTGGACTTAGCATCGACATCGAGATCGTGAATCTCGAAAGTGAACTAGCAGACATTGGACTACGGCCAATCAGAACAGAGCAGATCAGAAAGAGGCGTGGCCAGTATTACAAGCTCTTCCCCCTCTTCCTAGTTATGACAGACATTCCCAAGCACAGGGAGATCTTCAAACTGGACCGACTGCTAGATACACCCGCCCGGCTGGAAAGATTTCGTGGCGGCCGCCACGAAATCCAGTGCTATAGGTGCCAAGGATTTGGTCACACCCAGAAAGACTGCACAGATAAGCCAGCGTGCATGAAATGCGCAGGAGCGCACTTTTCCTATCTATGCACAAAACCCAAGAGCGAGCCTCCGTCTTGTATGAATTGCAAGAACGCCCACACAGCCTGTTTTTCAGGCTGCCCATTCAGGCCCATGAGAAAATCCACACCGAGAAGGAAACAGCATCGGAATGCCGCCAGCTCAGCAGCTAGATTCCTGAATATAGTCAGGAAGTTACAAGAACTCTTAAAAGATGCGGAGTTAGTTTCACTGCTCCATTCCCTACTCCCAAGACATAGACTGGGAGTACCTCCAATGATGACGCCCACAGATTTTTATCTGTGGAAATTTCTACTATTTTTTATGCTAGTAGTCACCGTTGCCCTAGGGCAAAACTTTAGACGAAGAAGTGAGATGCCCGCTGCGCGGGCAGGTACTTCATCAAATCTTATATCAAGTCAAAAAATTGGACCACGTGTGTGTATTTAACCCGATCGTCTGCTGAATCGTGGCATAAGCAAATGCCACAATTTACCCACGCAGAACGTCGCTTCAAGGTATTTTATTCAATTCCTACTATTAATTGACACTCTTCCTATATCTCGTTCAAATTTTCAAACATTAATAAAATAATTCTTATTCATCCACTCAAATTCATGTTTTTACATGTTTTTGAATTTGTAGTGGATGACACTTGATGTTAATACAGTTTTTCCAAATATTAATTCGTCCCGCAGTGGACTGATCGTTAAGATACGGTTCCCAGTAGATCACCGAAGTCAAGCATCACAGGCTGCCGCCAGTGCGCGGGTGGGTGACCACTTGGATAAGTCTGCGTAGGGACCAAGGGTGTGCGGTATGGGTCCTCGTTAAACTGTTNTCGCGTTAAGGTCGTCGGGCTACCAAAGCGGGGGTGCCATCTCCTCTGCAGAGGATCAAAATTGTGATGGCATGTCTTCGGATCATCCTCAGGGATGTTTCCCAGACCGTCACCAACAGCCCATTGTGCAGCCCTAGTGCGACGTAAATGAACAACAACATCAAATATTAATTCATTAATTAAGTAGGGATGAGCGAAAAATGAAATGGAATTTTCTAATTGGTTAAGCGTTAGTCATTGTTTTAAATTTTATTATAAGTGATTGAGTTTTTCTCGTATTTTAAAAATATAACATCCGTGATAGTTTCTAACTTATTGAGCAAACTTATCTAACTATTTGAACAAAAAAAAAGTTAATTGCGCGATTTTAAATAATTATTTTATATTTGCTGTGTCAGATAAATTCAATAGAGAACATTACGTGGTATCACGTGTGATCCACGTCACCTAATTTATACTTTTACAGTTGCCTGACAACACGCGCCTTTTTTTTCCTTAATTTTTTAAAAAATTCCTACTATTAGTTCATACTCTCCCTATATATATTAATATATCTTGATCAAATTTTAAATCGTTAATAAACTACTTTTGAAGTTATACTTCTTATGCGACTTCCAACAAGGTTGCGTTAAACGTTTAACGCTACATTTTTATTGGCCGGGAAATCACGTGGTAGGATCCAGTTTTCCCTCATTCATTTCCATATTGTTTTGGTTCTCACTAGCATAAAAATAATAAAAGTATTGTTTTTTTCAAATATTAATTCATTAATTAAATTCATTAATTAATTTCAGTTTTATATGGGAGAAAAAAATTTAATTATTTAATAAAAAATAACTAAAATAAAATTTTTCACAGTTAACCTAAGCAGGAATTGCTTTAAAAAATTTTTTTTTTATTACTTTTTTCTGTACAGTCTACTTCGTTTTTCGTTCATAAAATGGGAAAAAAATCAGTTGTGAAATAGACGCATTTTGAATAAATTGGCCTTTACTTTCGAACGCAAAATACACAAATTTTATAATTTAATAACTTTAATTTACATCACGAAATAGAAACGAAATACCAAATAAAACTAACTTTTCTGTTTTATTTTGAACATCGAGTTAGTGTACATTCACATTTTTTATAATAAGCGAAAGCCATGAAGACGATGCCGGAAACTTTATTTGCTAGAATTGGATTTGGAGTTAAACCGATAGAAACAGTTTTTTAGATATCGTTTAATACCCTTTAAGTAAAAAGAAGATAGTGCATTAGAAAGAGATTTTCTCTTACAGGAAAATTGTCCTCGAATTTCTCAAACAAAGAATAGTTTGAAAGATAATCTGCAACGATACAAAATGTAGAAATTGCATTTGGAAATCTTTATAAAGAGAATACTAAAGCAGAAAAAGGTTAAAAAAAAAAGATTCTATCTGATACAGAATACAAGTTGTTTTAAAAGAAATACTACGCGTATTTAACAAAATTTCGTATTTTTATCTTTTAAGACCATTTTTTCCCCAGTAAATAAAGCACAATACAAAGCAAATAGTTAAATTATAATGAAGTGATCTTTGTTTCAAAATTATCAGCTTTAGTTTTTTACTTACTACGTTTTTGTTAAATTGCTTTTGCATCTGTGAAGGCGAAATCTCGCCAATTGAAACTTCGAATATTATACAATAGTTAAGAGCAATTGAATCTAAATTAGAGGTCCGTGGCTGATGGCAATGCCACTTTTAATCGCTACATAATAGCTACAAGCAGAATTTATCACCAAATATAATTTATCGAGAATCAAAATGTCGACTACTTATCGACAAGTCAATGCTGTCATATCTCAACCTCTGTCATATATCAACTGTTTTGATTATTTTTTATTTAGTTGATAGTTAAGCATTCTCGGCCGACGAAAGCATAAACAGCAGTAGTCTATAATTTTTCCTAATCAAAGTCATTGCTTTAAGTATTTCGAAAACTTTTTAAGTCCAAAATAGCGTTAAATAGCTCAGGGGATACAGCATTCGCCTTGCAATGATGTGAACCAGGTTCGAATCCCAGCGATGGCTGGTCGATACGAATTCCGCATCCAGTACTAGACGGATCATAGGTTAGAGTCCCTTGCCGTGAGGCTAACTGTGGGAGGTTTACGTGGTTTTTCTCTCCATGTAACGCGAATACAGGTAAGTTTCATCAAAAAGTCCTCCACGAAGGGTAATTTCTCCCATCTCTTGTATCCAGAAGTTCTCTTGTCTTCTGGATTGGGTTCAAAATTACAAGGCTACGGAGTTGAACTTTAGTAGTCGTAAACCAAAAAAATTGGGCCGACTGTTCGACGACGGTTATAAAATATTAAAAAAAAATGTAAATGCGTATAAGAAATTTGCTATTAAATCTCGGATTTTGTGCCGTGTGCCGCTACTGCAGCTAATTTACATGAACATATGTTGAAAATCTAATCGTTTGCTTATCACTCCATGCAAACGATTAGGCCTATCATGCAAAAGTCACGAGTGTTGCGTGTTACCTTAATAGTGTACCAATTTTATTGACCAATAGTTTATTATTCCGCGAAATTTAGTGTGTAAATATGAATCAAAAATATTAAAGTGTAACTTGAGTTTTTAAATGAATTTATTAGATGCGAAAATTAATTTTAGCATTTGAGCATTACGCTGTAATATTGATGAGTACATTTTTGTTACGAATAAGGCTCCTATACTATCAGAGCTGACCTATCAAGCAACATTGGAGCAAACAAGTTCGCAAGTTAACGTTATGTTAGTATTGTGCTTAACAAAGAAATCGGAAACTATTTTGTATCAAAAGAATTTTTAAAAAAACATACTCAAATGTTTTCCAAAATGAAGTCTGTTATTTTTGCATCGCTTTTTCATTGCATGCCAATGAATAAAAAACCATGCACAACAAATGCCCTGCTGGTGAAACTTCACGGTGCTTCTTTTATAGCAAAAGGTGAGAAACCTTGTAGCCACGCTGCAATAAAAACTGTTTTGTCAGAAACAGTTGTGGAAAAGATAACGCCGGTTTACCAACGACTGGCATCTGATGACATTTTAGTGAAATGTGTGTCAGCTAAGACGCAGAATACAAATGAGTACTTGCATAGTGTTGCTTGGAACAAATATCCAAAAGAAATTTTCGTTTCCAAGAAAGAAAAGACTGGAATTAGCTGTGCTTTCGGGTGTTCGAGAATTCAATATTGGCTGTGTTAGCGTTTTTGAAGACTTTCAACAAACCTTGATGCAAATGAATTTTCTATGGAACTTACTGAAAAAACAGATAAGCGACGAACAAGTCAATTCAACAAAAGAAAAAGTAATGATTATAAACTAAAAAGAAATTTGAAAAAAACTAAAAATATGCATTTAAAAAGGCTGCAATTTTAAAACGAGAAGGTGAAACATATGAAGCTGGGAAATTTTAATTATCTTGTAAATTCTTGCCATGCTTGAGTCTTGAGTAAAATTTAAAATTTTAATTTATGTTTTTAAATTTCAAGTTTTTTAATTTAAAAAAAGAAACGGGATAGCTAAATACCATATAGTTATGTAAGCAAAGTATTTAATTAAAAACTATTTCGATTCATAAAATAAAAAAAATGCCAATAAATTTGACATTTATAAAATATTTACATTGTCTAAAATAAAATGTTTATTAAATTTCTATGTGTATTTTTTTCGTTATTTTTTACACACAACTAATAATTTTTATTATTTCATAATATAAGTGCAAATACATAGAGCATATATAATCCTATAGCAGAAGAATTTATATTGTTAGAAGTTTCCTAAAATTACTGTTTTCTCCGATTATTGTTTTTCGGCGGCTTATTTTTTCGGCTTTTTTTAGTTCCAGGCGGCTTAATTTTTGTTCAATTTGCTTGAAATTCTTTTTATATATTTCTCATATGTACAGGAATATTTTTGCTATCAAATTAAAATATACTGAGGATATAGGCATAATTACCTCAAAAATTCTTCAGCGTAATCACATAATTTTCAAATTTTTTTATTTGAAAAACTGATGCGCCTGGAACTTTTTTTTGTGAACGCTTTTTTAAAACTTTTGAATTTTTAATAAATTTTAAAATAATTTAACCAAATTTTATACAGCATCTCGTGTTGTTTTCTATGGGACTTGCTCAAAAACGTCTATTAACTAACAAAGTTTCGAAACATTTGTGAAAAAATTAAAAAGAAAATTATTTAAACCTTCTTGTCCACTTAAATAAGTTTCAGAATATTCTTATTATCATCAAAGAATGTTCGCCAGTGAATAATTCGTACATAATCCTGCATAATTTGTAATATAATAGAATACAGAAGTTTATTCAAAGTTGTAACAAGAAAATAAACATTTGTTTTATTATGAAAACTTCACTTTTTTGTATTCTCTTGAGTTTATAAAAAGAAAACAGGAAATTTAACTTTTTTCCTATGGAATAAAATATTTTTTTATAAGGAAATAAAAAGACTGCAGAGAAAAATAATCATCATTCTTCGAAAGCAAGGAAATTAATAATTCAAACAACTTTTTAGAATTATCAGAATTTAAATATTTGCTATTTATCTAAGCAGAATAAATATTTCTTGAACTAATTTAAGAAGGCACTGAAAGAATTCCAATTGTTTGACAATGATAGCTGTCTTATTATTTAGTTTTGGAACGAACATTATAATTAAAGAATTTTTTACTTTAATATTATTTAATACGATATTTCTTATAGCGTTTATTGTTTTTATATTTTTTTCCATGATGCAATCTACTGATGTAAACGCTTTTTTCCGCTAACAACGTTTCCCTTAATTTATGCAAATGAAATATGACGATTCAAAGTAGAGTCGATTTCCACAGAATTTTAATAAAAAATTTTCAATGCCTTAAAATATATTTCTTTAAAAATACTTGTTATTCAAATTGTGTTTTAATGTATCTTTTTTTTGCCAAGAGAACTTTAAAAAAGAAAATCAGAAAACGATTGCAAAACACCTAACTTCTTATAAAATCGTTTGCTCATTAATTCTTTAAAAGGTTTTTTCAATAAATTATGCGGGTGCATAGTGAAACTATTTAGTTTTCGAAATATTTTCAGAAACTAATTTCAGAAAAGCTGCCAAGCTTGTTCTGTAACATGCATGCTGAACAGAAAAGTTCAGATTCATTTATAATTTTATGAAATATGTATTTCGTACAGTAAAGTTGTTTGCATGGTTATTTGGTAAACAAAATTATCAAACGACAGTTGAGGTCGTAAAATTTTTATGACGAACTGAAATGAATTGATTTCAATATTTTTGATATAAAGTTGGAACCGACAAAATAATTTGCTTATGTAAATAGCAGAGAAAATTGTTCGCGGGGGTGCAAGGGCAAAGAATTGATGACATGGACATAATGATGAGCGTTTTGGGTTAGTATGTAGAATTCGGGTGCCTATTGGATTGGGCATTTTATGTATATAGGAGATTTTGCTATAAAATATCCAATTTTCTTATTATTTCAGTTTCGATTCCTTGTCAGAAAATCTCAATTTTAAATCATTTTCCCTGTTTTGGGTAAGAACATTAAAAATAGCCTTATAGTAGTAAATTTTTACACCGTGGATTGAACCATAAATAGTTCTAAGTCCTACTTTATCTATCTATCTATATATATATCCATATATATATACATATATATCCATATATATATACATATATATCCATATATATCCATATATATATACATATATATCCATATATATCTATATATATNCCCCATATCCAACAGTGCCCGCTGAACAGTGTGCTCTGATACTACTCTACTTGACCCTGCATTGTATTGGGCTGTCAGCTGAGCCACTGTCTGGCTCCGGTTTTGCTTCACCAAGCGAAACAATCCCCGACGACCTCTTTCTTTGATAGCGTGTGAAAGTCCAACACCATGTCGTCTACTGCTGGCTTCACCGTCATTCATCCACTTTGCATAAGCACTAACAACTGTAGATCGCGAACAACCCACGAGTCATGCAGTTTCGGAAATACTTGTTCCGAGCCTTCGAGCCCTTACAATCTGCTCTCTATCAAAGTCGCTTAGATCCGCAGCCTTTCCTATCACACACAGAAGTAAGTGAAAGAATGATTCTTCTAACTCTCCAGCAACAGTTAAATACCACTTCCACCTGATCACGTCATCCAGGAGAGTTCATTGGCTCATTGCGAAATGCAGAGGTGGTCATAATATTTTGTCTCTTGAGTGTATATATATATATATATATATATATATATATATAAAGTAGATAACATGTAAATTGTATTTAGCTGCTATTATTTTAACATAATAGTGTCTTATTTTTATTATACTTTATTAAAATATAACAATAGCTTTTTAGAGCAGTTTTCCTATGATAACTAGTAGCTCAAATTAAATTTGTATTGCAGCCAAATTTATCAGACTTCAATTAAGACATCCGTGTGGGTTAGATTTCAATATTATTGTGATGAATGCAAAATAAAAATTTAGAGAGCTTTGTGAAAGGATTACAAATAATTCTAATTCAAAACATGTTTTGTTGCAGAAACTTTCAAAATTTGTTAAGAGTTTTACTTCAACTAACTAATGCCAGATTCATAATGCCAATTTTCAGTCATATAAAATAAATGGTAGAGTTTATGAAATTCAACCTTCACTATAAGCATAGAATGTTAAATTTAAGAAAAATCGTTAAAGTAATAAAACAAAACAAAAATTACTTTTATTAAACTGTTCAAGAATTATTGACTAATAAACTTGTTGTATAGAAAACTGTTAACATGTTCCTCGCGTGGGTTGCCTAGCAACGAGAGAGAAAGAGCGAGATCAATTGCCTTGAAATTATAAACTGTTTCCTATTCGAAATGTCATAATTAAATTAGTCTCGTTAAACAGTAAAATTATAATTCTCAAACACTTTTTCCGGCTACGTCAAACTATGTCTTCTAATTTAACGTCTAGACATTCAGACTTTACGTCTGCATCTATTTTTTTTAATAAATTTAACAGTTAATTATTTTTAACAGGAAGTTTGAAATTGCACAGAAGCTATATACATAAAAAATATGCATAAATATGATATACATGCTCGAAGACAGTTTATTTCTGAAAAATTATACCTCTTTTCTGAAGAATTCAGATTTTAAGAATATATTTGTTCCAATAGCTGGTAAGCAGTCAGAAGTTTGGATCTGTTAATATGAAATATATGACGAAAATATGTGAAATATTTCTCTTTTTGTTTATTTCGCTAAATCTCGGAACATTTTGAAGCGAATCGAAAAGTTCTTACATACCGTAATGAAATTCGTTTTCCAAAGACTACATGTAATTACACGTAAAAATAGTTTTTAATGTTAATTTATTATGAACACTTTATCTTTTATTTATTTATAAACAGTTCAATTTATTTATTAATAGTCTAAAAAATTTTAATTGCAAGGCATGCAAACTTTTATATAATTTTAACTCACAAAATACAAAATATGAATGTAATCGGTTTAATAGTTCTCGAGAAATCAATGTTAATTATACGATTTTTTAAAAATCAGAAAATTCCTAAGCTAAACACAGTCTTCGAGATTTAGCGAAGTAAGCAAAAAGTGAAACATTAAGAAGTCCAAAACTTTGACAGCACTCCAGAATAAAATATCGAAACAAAATTTTACAGATTGTGGATTCCTCCACATTTAAAGGGACAGGAATTCAAATACGTCGTAAAAAAGTAACGTTTGTTCAGAAAAAGTTTTTTTTGTGTCTGATTTCGTAACTTAAAATATCTTCTGATCTATATCTTAAGCTTATGCCTTCGAACTCTTATGATTTTGTCGTAGTATGTGAGTATCAGATTATTAGATCAACGGTTATTCAGGGTGTTCTTTTTTTTATTATTCAGTGTGTTCTTTTTTTATTCAGGGTGCTCTTTTTTTAATTCAGGATATTCTTTTTTTATTCAGGGTGTTCTTTGTTCTTTTATTCAGGGTGTTTTACACACAGTACATATAAGCATTTCTTGAAACACCGCACATCCTGGGAAGGGAGAGTGGAATGTATCAGATTATTAGATCAACGGTTATTCAGGGTGTTCTTTTTTTTTTATTCAGGGTGTTCTTTTTTTTATTATTCAGGTTGTTCTTTTTTTATTCAGGGTGTTCTTTGTTCCTTTGTTCAGGGTGTTTTACACACAGTACATATAAGCATTTCTTGAAACACCGCACATCCTGGGAAGGGAGAGTGGAATGTATCAGATTATTAGATCAACGGTTATTCAGGGTGTTCTTTTTTTTTTTGATTCAGGGTGTTCTTTTTTTTATTATTCAGGTTGTTCTTTTTTTTTATTCAGGGTGTTCTTTGTTCTTTTTTTATTCAGGGTGTTCTTTGTTCTTTTGTTCAGGGTGTTTTACACACAGTACATATAAGCATTTCTTGAAACATCGCACATCGTGGGAAGGGAGAGTGTAATGTATGAAAGTGTTTAAAATAATTTTTGATCAACAAATTAAAAAAAAAATTAGACATCATCACAATAGAAAAATGACTTTTTCTTCTTAGTTTACGAAAATTGAAATATTTGTAGCTCAATGATGTTTATTTTTAATTGAATGTATCTTAATATTTTATTTAAGAAAAAAAGTATTTGTTTCGACAACTTTTGCATTTATTTAAATTTTTTTTTGTCACTGCATTTAGTGACATAAAAATCACGCTGTGTAAGTGCTCATGCATATTTAACAAACAAAATCATGCAGAAAGTTCAGTAAATTACTGTACTAGTTTAAATGACTACGAAAAAATTTTGTAAAAAATAAAAACAAGTGTCCTTAAAGCAATTTGCTTGAATGTAATATTTTCTTCAAATTAATGATTTTTCTCTTTAAAGACTACAGCTTTTCTTCAAAAGGAAGAAAGTTTTGCTTATTTTTCATACAAAATTAACGAATCAAATCTATTACGATTGACATTACATTTTTTATTAATATAAATAAAAGAAATGGTTTTTGATGACGTTAAAACAACCAAAACGGAAAAAAACCCCGAACAAACAAAGAATAATTTTTTTAAACTCAATTGTCTTTAAAAAATATTTATCTTAAATTTATGAAAATAGATAAAATTGAATTAAAAAAAACCGAATACATTAATTTAAATGAAAACAATTTTGAAAGCATAAAAAATTTATGCAATTTTATATATCCCTCGACAAAAATATTATTAGTTTAGAATAATTTAATTTTAATTTTATATTAAACAATTTTTCTTTTATATTTTAATGCAATCAAAGATGACACAGTTTTATGCTTTTATTTGTCTAGAACTAAAAAGCAAAAAACTAACTTTAATTATCCATTCGCGTATGAAAAAAGTAACCTTTTATTAGATTAGATGAAAAAGTGTAAAAAATTGCATTGTAAACATAAAACCGGGTGATGTTCGTAAAGTAAAGTAATACATAAAATTTGACGTGGCGAAACGCAATTTTTTCCAACAACATCAGTTTATCTCGTTATCTCCGGTGACTCGTGAGTGTTAACATCTAAAAAGTTGTAAAATTTGATGGGTTTCTAAGAAAATAGACGCATTTCAATACTTGGGAATAACAATGTAATTTTACGCTTTGCTTCAAGAAGTTTTCCCATGATGCTAAATTTTAAGCAATATGCTATCAAAATGATCTGGAAATTCCAATATGGCTTGGTTTTTTATATAAAGTTTTTTTGCAAATAAGTTTTCTTAGTATGTTTTATTTAGAACTATAAATTTCTTATATTGCATTCATAAATTGTGAAGGGTAACAGACATCTGCAATTTACGTTGTTTATTATCAACATTGTAATACATATTTGGGTAAAATACAATTGATTACAGTAAATATTTACTCTGAAATCGAGTTTACAAAAAAAAAAAACTATAATCAATCATATTTACTTGTAAGCTATGTTGAGAGTATAATTGAGAACTATTTTAATCACGAATAATTGAAATAAAAAATCAAATTACAGTAGAAATTGAGATTTTTTGTAATCATAGTTGATAGTTAATATATAATTATTACTAGCAATCATCGATCGTAATTATCTAAAATTGAACCTTTAGTTATTGTAGATGATTATCACTAATGAGAGTACATAATTATTGCTTGTAATCACAGATCATTATAACAAACAATCGTAAAAAATTGTTACTTTTAATCGAAAATTATAATTACTTGTAATCCTAGATCATTATGCGTGTTAATAATAAATCATCATCACTTGTAATCGCAGATTATAATTACATGAATAGCAGATCATAATCAGTAAATCATTATCACTTGTAATTACCATGAGCATACTCATATCATTTGTAATAACCATGAGTTTGCTCGTATTCATGATTAAAATTAATAACCTTAATTATAATTACTAATCGATATAATAGAAGACTAGCTGAATTCCAGTTCTTTGTACGGAATAAAAAAAGTAAGTAAGCAATAAATAAGAGCTAATTAATACTTGAATGGTGCAGAAAACAGAAAGACATGTACCAATGTGGTTCATGAAGCTTAAATAATTCAATTTTCTTAATTATTACGATTTGTTTTTCGTGGTTTTATGCTATCAGATTGAAAAAAAAAACACGTTTTTACTACTTAGACAAAGTAATGGAAACACTTCTATGCTTATACATTTTTTTCCTATTTTTCAAGAAATACTTAAATAATCATTTTATGACTTCAGAAGTAAATTATTGAATACTTTTAAAGTTATAGCAAAACAACGTAAGACAATTTTTTTTTATAAAAATGTCCTTATTTCCCTAAATATTTAACTTGATTTACCAAAATTTGAGCAATTATTTGCATATAATAACCAAAATAATTGTTACAAGTTACAAATTTTTTGCTACATTTTTTTTGTCATTGGATGTTCAATATTTTCCACTGTATGCGCACTGGATGTACACTATTTTCCGTTTGTAATTTACTCTGGCGCTCAAACCTCTCTCTCTTTCTTCTAGGAGGAGTTGATTAAGCGCATCAGTCTGTGTATTGCCAGGATAGCCTGGTCGGTGGAGCGCTGGGCCCATGTCCGAGATTTCGTGGGCTCGAACCCCGCCGGCCGAAGACTCCCCGTGTAGTAAAGTGATTGATACACGTTAAATCTATCGAGTCGCAAAAGTCCTCCATGTTTCCATAACAAATCATTACCTCTGGGGGTACTGGATTGGAGATCGATCGTTCTCTGATTCAGGTCAAAATTACGATCTGTGGATGAATGAATGAATGGATGTATGAATAGGTCTGCCCTATAAATGGGTGCGACGTATGGTGTGGCAGAAGTCGAATTCTTGGCCATAGATGGCGCCACTGTAAAACCAGAACAATTGCACCCCCTCTGCCTAAACAGGCATACGTCAACAACAACAACGCAACAGTCGGTGCGTTGTTGAAATTAAATTAGAAAACTGCGGTAAATTAGAAACTTCCAGTTTCTAATTTACTTATTTAATTTAAGATTCACAAAAAGTGATTACAGAAAAACTGAAATCACGTTAATTGCTCATTGAATTGGATCTCTAGAATGCATTATCACATAAAATGTAATAAAAAGTAGCAGTTTTTATAATCATTTGCACTTAAATTAGTGAAAATAGGATTTTACCAAGACAAAATGGTGATTTCGATTGTTATATTAAATGAAACAAAATAAAATTTTACCTGAATAAACTGAATGATAGTTTCAATTGTTTAGTTAAATTAGAATATAACTTTTACTCGGACAAAATGATGGTAATTTTGAGTGCTGACTTTTAAATAATGATTCTGATTGTTGAGTTAAAGTAGAGAAAGTAGGGTTTTAGTTAAACAAAATAATAGCGTTGTTGATATGAAATTGACAAAATATGACATTTACTTGGACAAAATAATAATTTTGAATGCTAATTTAGAAAAAAAACGGGATTTTATTTGGACGAAATAGTGGTTCTGATTAAGTCAATTAAAAAAAACAGGATTTTAGTTTAGAAAAATAAGGATAGTTTTGATTATTTACATAAATTAAACAAACCACGACTTTTACTTGAACAAAATGGTAATTTTGATTGCTGATTATAATTTAACAAAATAGGAATTTGCTGCTACTTTTGAGTGCTGACTTTTAAATTATGTTTTTAATTGGCAAAATAATGATTTTGATTGTTGAGTTGAAATAAAGAAAATAGTTGTTGAAGTAAAGAAAATAGGGTTTTAATGAAACAAAATGATAGCGTTGTTGATATAAATTCGAGAAAATATGACTTTTATTTGGACAAAATAATAATTTTAAATGCTAACTTTAAAAAAAAATAGCATTTTACTTGGACAAAATAGTGATTCTGATTAAGTTAAATTAGACAAAACAGGGTTTTAGTTGAGCAAAATAATGATAGTTTTGATTGTTGACATAAATTGGACGAAGCATGACCCTTAATTTGAACAAAATTACAGTAATTTTGATTGCTGACTATAATTTAACAAAATAAGATTTTGCTGCAACAAATTGACAATGATTTAGTTCCTTGATTTAAATTATATTTCTTGGGTCACTGAATCCCGATTATCAGCCTAAAACAAAAATTTCCTACACTATTTTTTATTATATATTTCACACCGATGATGTTTAATACAAAATTGGTATTACTGGTTTTGAGGTAATAGGTGCAGTTTTAATTCCTAAAAATTATAATAATAATACAGGTATTGCATTTCCTAGGATCTAAAGTTACCACTTTGTAATTTCTCCCTATTCTAAATGGTAATCAAAGGCGGACAGATGGAACAAAGAGCTAACAACCTGATGCATCCAGACAAAGGAGGATATCAAAGCGACGACTAAGGGCACCAAAACTTTAAAAACTGTTACTGTAATTCTGATATATTTTTTAACAAGTAAATTGACTCAAGCAAAATATTTCGGGAAGAACAAATTCTTCTTTTTCTCTTAAATTTAATAACGAAATTTGAACTTTAAATATTCTTTACATGTAAGAAAAAATAAGAGCATTTTGATTGAAATAATAGTTTTTTTAAACCATGGAATAACTTTCTCTCACATTTACATAAAAATTAATTTAGATTTTTATAAGTATAAAATTTTACCTATTTTTATTTGTATTATTTTTTTTTAACTCTAGAGAGCATTACATTTCTCTTTTCAAGGGCATATAATAGAGATGAAACTGACTCAGCCCGAGCCTGAACTTCAGTCAGACGCAGCTCAGATTCATTTATTAAAAAAAGATTTCGGACTCGGGTGAGCTCGGACTAATAATAAAATTTTCCTAAACTTCTTATTACTTAAAAATAAACGTTTGGTTTAGTTTTTTAGAATAAATAGTGTGAAATTTATAAGGTATAAGAAATGCTTTGTGTGGCTAACATGAATAGTCAAATGACATCTTTATGAATTCAGATTTTTTTCCCTTATTTTTAATTATTATTTTTTTAATTATCTTAGAAAATTTTAGTCGGTAATATACCGGACGTAAGACATCGTTCTCATTGTCGTTGTAAGCAAAATGCATATATTATTAGTATGGCGTTGTTCTAATGACTCAGCGAAAGATTCTATTAAGTCTGGTAGTGAAAAGTTCATCGTGAACTTTTAAGCATCGAGCATTTCGATACGATAAGCGTCAGTAAGCAAGGGATGGACCCCCCCTTCTTCTTTTCTTGTCAGTAAAAGGAAAAAAAAAATAACAACAATAATATTCCTTAAATTTATTCATCTGTGCGAGATTGTAGCTACTCTAAAGTTTCCAGGCTCCATTCCTAGGTTTTTAAAAAATTTTTTTCGCTTTCTGTTTTGCGGGTTAGAGAAGAAAAACGTTTTTTTTTTATTGACTGATTTCCTTGCTTAGACATCAAAGACTGCAATATCTGATCTTTATCTGACGTACAGATCGTGAAATCGTACTTGCCTAGAGAAATCAAATTTAAAAAACATAGTTTTTTTTCTTCAAAAATTCGATTTATCAGACCAATTTCCCTCAAATTTCATTTCAGTTTTATAATTAGTTTTATAATTAGTAATCTCAATAACACATTTTATTATATTATTTTTCGATATGAAAAAATATAATCTCAATAATACATACCTTTTTTTTTATCTCGAAATACAACCGTTAAACCTTTCTTTCGATATTTCAATAAATTTATTGTACTCAATTCCGTACCATACTTCCACCGATATTTAATATTTATCCAACAAGGCGCACTAAACATTGGTTTTCTCGATTTTCTATGAAACTAAAATTGTTTTAGATTAATAACTCTTCGAGTTGGTTTGCATAAACGCGATTTCAGTCAATATGAAAGCTAACTTTAGATTACAAGTAATTAAATAATTTAAATGTAGGGCTGAAATTACTACTTTGAACCTCGGAGCCCATGAAAAAAAAATTTAAATAGAGTGGTAAAAACTTGATTTGGGGACATGATTTGATCTTTGAAACGCGAAATCAACTAGCGTTAATGGCAAAAAATTATATTGACATAAATTCAGCGGCTTTAAATCTAAAGCCAACATGAATACACTGACCTTGTGTCACAAATGAGCAAGGTTATAAACCGATAATTTAGTATATAAGCACTTCATTTAAGAGGAATCATTCTACTGTCTGAGTTTCAGTTTATTCGTGTATTGAAAATAATAGCTGTAAACAAGACGGAATTAGTTTTATTCCCATAAGGCAAAAGTTTCAAAGGTTTTTATATTTATTTAAATGAACACTGAAAAAAAAAACTGATTGAAAAATTGAATGATAAAATTGTTCTTATGGCTTTAAGAAGAAAATTAGATTTCCTGTAAATGCTGAAAAGGATGAAAAATGGAGTCAAGCGGGAAAATGGAACCAAATGGATACAAATGTTATTGGTACTACATATATAACCAGCCGCTCATTTAAAATATGTATTGACTATATAAGTATTATCATTTAGCACATAAAATTAACAGTTATTAATACAATTGGATGCTTCATAAATAAAGAATTTTAATATTTGATTCATGCCAGTTCAAATAATCGCCAATTGTTTAGTGTTAATAGCTTTTTTCTTCAATGCATTGCCGATACCTTTTTCAGTACTTTTAAAATAGATTTAATGCATTTTAATGGCTACTCTAACAATTTAAAGATATTTAGCAGTCTTTTCAGTTATTAGTCAGCCGATCTGCTAATTTTACTAACATGTAGATGGCATGCAAAAACGAATAAGCATAACTCTAAAACGGTGGTGACTCTATTAAAAATGTTTCAGCTACGACAAAAAAAATTTATTTATAGGGTTCTTAGATGGCTTTGTTAATACTAAATTTATAAAATTT
>NC_092207.1:16963744-16982662 GCF_043381705.1 Parasteatoda tepidariorum
ATGCCAAATGAAACTTAGATATTTTAATGTAAAACAATATGAAACAAAAGCCAAACTGATGTCAGGGTAAATTTTGCTTAAATACTAAACTTACAATGATAAACTTATCTGATACTTAAAACTACACATGCATCTATGCAAATTGTTCTTTACAAGAATTTTGAATTCAAGAGTGCCAAAGGAAGCATTGCATAAATAAACTCCGAAGAGACATACAGACATGGGAATGACAGAATCTCCAATTTTTTCCCATACTCCTCTAAATATTTTTGAAAAGGTGGAATAGTAAAGCAATTGACTTAAATATTAGTTTAATATCTATTAATTTAAATATTTGTTCAATATAACTTTTTTATTTTCAAAATGTACGTTTGATAAACAAATTAAACCTCTTACTTCATTTTAATTTAAATAAAAATCATGCTCATTTTTTGTAGAATTTGATTGAAAGGTTTGAACAATTAATTCATTAACAATTGCTATAAATTCATCACTAAATAGGATTAGAGTAAAAATTAAAAATATGAAGAAATTTTTTGTCAACAGCGTGTCAATTTTTTGAGCAACGGCTTATGCTTGTGAAGTAAACATCTAATACAAGTCACTTTAAAATTAAAATGAGGCATATTTTATTTCGCTTTTAATAAGGCTGTTATAGCTAAGAATACAAACTGTGCTAACAATAGTTTTAATTGAAAATGATGTGAATTTTTACGAAAGTATATAATACTTTTGGCAAGTTTAGCAACGATATGAACTTTTCGGTTGCTAAATAGATTTACCATGAAATGTACTAGAAATAATTTTAAGTGAAAATAATGTTGTACTACTGTGACATGCAATCCTTTTGGCAAGTTTAGCTAAGATATGAACTTTTTGGTTACTAAATAGGCTTACCGAAAAGTGTACAAGTAATGAAAGACAATATTTTTTTTATTGAAAATAATGTTGTACTACTGTGAAATACAAACTTTTTGGTAAGTTTAGTGATAATGTGAACAATTTAGTATCAAAAACGCTTGACGTAAAATGTGCTAGCAATAATTTTAATTGATAATATGTGGTACTAATGTGATATGCAATATTTTTGGCAAGTTTAACTACAATGTGAAATATTTGGGTACTAAATCATATTGCCGGAAAAAGTGCTATTAAGAATTGTAATTTAATGTGGTACTACTATGATATAAAATCCTTTTTGACAAATTTAAATACGATGAATTTTTCGGTTATTAAATAAGCTTGCTTTAAAATTAATAGTTGTAATGTGGTACGACTACTTTGGTACATAATACTTTCCGTAAGTTTTGAAACGATAATTGTTTTTGGTTACAAATTTTTGATTACTAAATTGGCTTACCATACGTTTTTCAGCAAAGAGGAATATAAAAAAAAGTATAAAGTTTAAAAAATGAATAGTAAAAATTTAAAAATGTACAATATTTAACTACAACAAGAAAAACACTATCAAAACTAATCTAATTGCCATTCAGCTGTTTTTAATATATGAAATCATGTTTAGAGTAAAATAAATCTCGAGACACTGAGATTTAATCTTTTTAATAAGTTCATTATAAGAACTAATTTTTTAATATTAACATAAGTATGAAAATCCAAGGGAAATTGTATTTTATCTACTGAAGTTTAGATTAAAGTTGCTTGCAAATATTTTTTATTTTTTCTGAGTTTGTTTGTTTTTTAGTTTTATGATTCGATTAGTGAAAAGTTTTAAAGGTACATACCAATCTATAAACAAAATTTTTACTATATGAGTGACTTTACTATTCCAGTTCATGATAATTCTTATTTTAGTTTATTACCTAGAAAGAAAATACTTATTAAACATACATAATCAGCAGAAACACTAGTTTTCCAAATATTGAAAAAGGAATAATATATTCTGTTGGAAAATTGCGAAAACAAAAAATGAAAGATTCATTTAATTGCTTGAAAGCTCATCAACGTTAAAATGAGCTAATCCAATTTATTGGCAACGACTAATGAAAGATTAAAAATAATTTAAGATTTAATCAAAATGATATTTTGTTACCGAAAAATGAACTAAGGATTAAAAAGAATCCAAATTGGATCTATGAAGAAAATCTAGTCAAAAGCCAATATACGATACCAAATATTTTAAGAATTAATAGAAATGATATTGAGACATCCAAAAACGAATTGATTATAATAAATACGCATTGAACTAATGGTGTAACAAAACAATGAACAAAAATATCTAAGGAGCAAAGTAGGAACAGAAATCCAAAGCAATGTAGAGTTCATAAAAGGACATTAAAATGTCCCATAAACAGGAAACTGAGTAGACTTTGTAAACAAGGTAAAGAAACCAGTAAGAAACCTTCAATTGGTAAAAAACCAAATTCAACCTTTGAAACGAATCCATCTCTGGTTTAAAACCATTCAACTTCCAAGTGTATTTAGTAAAAACGTAAATCCAGAAGAAGAGATTATAAAAGCATTTTAGCTGAAAAAGTAAATCGTCGTCACAAAAAGAGGAATACTTTAACCAGAAGAGAGAGTAAGAAAGCATGAAAACAAAGTACAGAGTGTTGAAAACCATCGTTGAAAAAGCAATTTTTTAATAACTTTGAGTCACAATAAAACTTGTAAAGTTTCAATGGCAGTGTCTCAAGTTGAAAAGAACGATATTTCAGAAAATTATATCGAAAAGAATTTAATCATGTGATGGGTTTTCAATATTTTCATTGGTCTAGGTAAATGATGTGATTTTACAATATTCTCATTGGTCAAAAAGAATCAGGTGATATTTTAAAATAGACGAAAGGAATATTTAATTACAACTGGCTAGCATGAGCACAAAATTATTAATCCTGTATAAACTAAGTTTTTACCCCATTTGTTCTTATTGTAATGCTAGATGATAGGGAAAAAACACGAATTTTTCTTATATCTATTTTTTTTTAGTTTTAGTTAAAACTGAGGTTTTATAATGCTGCAATGTGGATAAAATAAATGTATTATAATTGCCTCTTACAATAATTTGCTTATAGTTATACCCAGTTATTAGTCATCATTACTGTTAAATAATATCCTAAAATCCTAATTAAGGTAAGATTTATGAAATGGTTAATTGCATTTAGACGTATCAAATATTTTTGAAAAGGTGGAATAATAAAGCAATTGACTTAAATACTAATTTAATATCCATTAATTTAAATATTTGTTCAAACTAAATATTGAACAAATATTTAAATTAATCATGTTTGTCTGAATGACATTTGATCTACGAATTAAATCTCTTACGTCATTTTAATTTAACTAAAAATGATGTACATTTTTAGTAAAATTTGATTAAAAGACTTAAACATCTAATTCATTAACAATTGCGATAAATTCATCACTAAACAGAATAAGGTATAAAATAAAAAGATGACGAAATTTTTTGTCTTATAATTTAATTTTTGAGCAACGGCATACGCTTGTGAAGTAAACATTTAAAACAAGCCACTTTAAAATTAAATTGAGGCATATTTTAATCCGCTTTCAATAAGGCTGTTATAGCTAATGATACAAAATGTACTAGTAATAATTTTATGTGAAAATAATGTAGTACTACTGTGGCATACAATTCTTTTGGCGAATTTAGCGAAGATACGAACTTTTTGGTTACTTAGTAGGCTTACTCAAAAGTGTACAAGCAGCAAAAGCCAATATTTTTTTTTTTGAAAATAATGTTTTACTACTGTGGAACAAAAACGTTTTGGCGAGTTTAGTGATAAAATGAACAATTTGGAATCAAAAACGCTTAACGTAAAGTGTGCTAGCAATGATTTTAATTCAAAATATGCGGTACTAATGTGATATGCAATATTTTTGGCAAGTTTAACTACGGTGTGAAATATTTGATTACTAAATCAGATTGCCGTAAAAGGTACTATTAATAATTGTAATTTAATGTGGTACTACTATGATATAAAATCCTTTCTGACAAAAAATACGATGAATTTTTCGGTTATAAAATAAGCTTGCTTTAAAATGCACTATTAATAATTTTAATGTGGTACGACTACTTTGGTACATAATACTTCCAGTAAGTTTTGAAACGATAATTGTTTTTGGTTATGAAGATTTTGATAACTAAATTCCTCACCATACGTTTTTCAACAAAGATGAATATAAAATAAAGTATAAAGTTTAAAAAATAGATATAGTAAAAATTTTAAAATGTACAAAATTAAACTACAACAAGAAAAACACTATCAAAATTAATCCATTTGCTATTTAGCTGTTTTAAATACCTGAAATCATGTTTAGAGTAAAATAAATCTCGAGACACTGAGATTTAATCTTTCTAATAAGTTCATTATAAGAACTAATTTTTTAATATTAACATAAGTATGAAAATCTAAAGGATTTGTATTTTATCTACTGCAGTTTTTTTTTTATATATATTGAGATAAAAACTGAAAAACATACAATTTTTGGAAATATTGTGACAAAAAGTGGAGAAAAAATATAATACTTTATGGTCAGTCAGGCGCAAGAAAATTCAAAGATTTTTTGTATTTAATTTTTGTATGTTAAAAAATAAATAAAATAAAAATAAATAAATAAATGTTGACGGAGGTCTGTATTTTTTGGCGATTTTAACCATTTGGCGATTGAACCATTTAGGAACCATGAAGCCACATTTGCCAACAAAGAGAAAAAAACAGAATTCTGGTTACTCAAACACCGGCTACCGATAACATTCGTAGGTATATAAAATGCGACAACATTACAATCATTAATGATGACAATACGTATCGAAATACGATAATATCGCAGCCATTTTTCATTACTATATCGAATACAATATTACGATCATTAATATCGTATCAAAATTTTATGAACATTATGCATTACGATAGTTATTATGAGACTTGAAAATTTTTATTTTTGTAATGAAAATATTGGAAAAGATATGCAATAAATTGCGAAAATAATGCGATGTTTTATTAAATAACATTATCTTTTGACAATACATCGTGATATTGAAATTCGTACTTAAAGGTTAAGGGAACCAATGTTCGTATTAGCGATAGCTCGGAAAAACAGTCGCAACCACATGATCCCTATAACACATAAGTACCAAATATAACACTCAGAACGAATAGAATAAATAATCTAGTACAAGGAGTCAAAAATGCTTGGATATAATAAGAATAAGTAATTTTATATACATTAATCGAAAATATGAAAACAATAGTTTATTCAGTTTAACGCTGTTTCTCGAAGCTCTGTCGCCAAGGTAAATGAAAAAGCCACAGTTTGAGTGCCTTACACTTGAAGCAATGTGATGATTTTAAACTATATATATAACTTGCCATGAAGAATTATTCTGCTTTAGAACAGGCTAATAACTTAAAAGCTATTAAACTTTTTTTATAAATCGCTAATTTGGTGACATTTTCCCACCTAGACGAAAATTATCAAAACCACTGTTTTAATCTCAGTTTTTGCACATTTTCATGAGCCCAAGTAATGCAGAATCGGAGAGTTAGTTTTCAAATATTTAAAAAATTAGATCACAAACGATTTTGATTTTCACAAAACTATGGCCTTTCTCCATATTGAAGTTTTGCGCTGTTTTTAAAATGTGCGCAGACAGCGCTGGCTTCAGATAGACCAAAGATAGGCTAAATTAGACCTAACAGTCGTGTAACAGTTGCAGACTTACAGCAGTTATAAAAATAGCATATTATTCTCAAAAAAGCATCATTTCATATAACGGCGGAGCCATCGAGAAACAGCTTTAAATAGTAAAAATGGTTCCATGGCTTTAGTACTGAAAAAAAGGACGAAACTGAGTGGTCTTTGAAAAAGCACGCAATTCTTGTAATAAAAATTTTATATGTAGAAATTTTTCTATTACGCATTGTTTTCCCATTCAATAACATGAAGGAAACGGTTTTTCGATACCGAAAAGTTTGCATCTGAAAGTTAGGAAAAAGCGGGAAAAGAGGGTTTAAGTTGAAATTTTTATAAACCCATCTTCATTCTTAGTTCCCATTTTTTTGTTTTTTAGAATATGGAAACTATCCCATCCCTTCTTGAAACANAGGCAGAGTGTGCGTTTCTTGTTTTTTCAGTGGCGCCATCTACGGCCAAGAATTCGACTTTTGCTACACCATGCGTCGCACCCGTTTATAGGACGGACCCATTCATAAATCCATTAATTCATCCACATATCGTAATTTTGACCTGAATCAGAGAGCAATCGATCTCCAATCCGTGAGGTATTGATTTGTTATGGGAACAAGGAGGTCTTTTGCGACTCGACAGATTTAACGTGCATCAGTCACTTTACTACACAGTCTTCGGCCGGCGGGGTTCAAACCCACGAACTCTCGGACATGGGCCCAGCGCCCTACTGATTAGGCTATCCTTGCCGTGTATAAGTAATTTTATATACATTAATTGGAAATATGAAAACAATAGTTTATTCAGTTTAACGCTACTTTTCGAAGCTCTGTCGCCAAGGTTAATGAAAAAGTCATAGTTTAAGGGCCTTACACTTGAAGCAATGTAATGATTTTAAACTATATATATAATCTTGCCATGAAGAATTATTGGGCTCTGCAACAGGCAAATAACTTAAATATTTTAAAAGCTATTAAACTTTTTTTTAAAATCACCAATTTGGTGACATTTTCCCACCTAGATGAAAATTATCAAAACCACTGTTTTATCTCAGTATTTGCACATTTTCATGAGTCCAAGTAATGCAGAATTGGAGAGTTAGCTTTCAAATATTAAAAAAAAAGATCACAAACGATTTTGATTTTCACAAAACTATGGCCTTTCTCCATATTAAAGTCTTGCGCTGTTTTTAAAATGTGCGCAGGCAGCGCTGGCTTCAGATAGACCAAAGATATGCTAAATTAGACCTAACAGTCGTGCAACAGTTGCAAACTTACAGCAGTTATAAAAATAGCATATTATTCTCAAAAAAGCATCATTTCATATAACGGCGGAGCCATCGAAAAACAGCTTTAAATAGTAAAAATGGTTCCATGGCTTTAGTACTGAAAAAAAAAGGACGAAACTGAGTGGTCTTTGAAAAAGCACGCAATTCTTGTAATAAAAATTTTATATGTAGAAATTTTTCTATTACGCATTGTTTTCCCATTCAATAACATGAAGGAAACGGTTTTTCGATACCGAAAAGTTTGCATCTGAAAGTTAGGAAAAAGCGGGAAAAGAGGGTTTAAGTTGAAATTTTTATAAACCCATCTTCATTCTTAGTTCCCATTTTTTTGTTTTTTAGAATATGGAAACTATCCCATCCCTTCTTGAAACAGGCAATTTTAGAAAATCAAAGTACTTTTGCGGAAAAGAGCCCCCCTTTCTCTGTAACCTAAAAATGTAAAGGAATATTTTTTAGCAAGAAATGTTTACTTTCTAAATTTCAAAAACTCCTCTACTCCCCCCAAAAAAATATTTAAAAATTTAAAATTATTTTTATGAGAAAACTATTATTTAGAGATATTTGTCTTAATTGAGAAAGGAAATTGTTTTGAGAAGTTAAAAATCCGGCTTAAGTGATGCAGAAAAACATCAGAAAAAAAAACAAACAAAACAGAACAGAATAATTTTATTATCTGAGCCATGTATTTTGCAAAGTTTTCCTGGTTTAATAATAATTAAGTAACACCCAAGAAAAAAAAATTAAATTAACTTTTGTACGACTTTCACAGTTTTAAATTGTCTAAAAAACTTTTTAAATGCTCCAGAAAAAAAAACACTATCTATTTTTAGAATTTAAAACAAACTTCGCTTCTTAGAAGAAACTTAATTTAACGAAAAAAAAAGATGTAAAAACTTAGTGAGTAGATTATCTAATGCCTCTGAAATATAGTTACAGGAAGAGAGAAGAAAAAAAAGAAAACGCTCATTCCTTGACTTAGCCAATCCCTTTCTTTTGGTGCTTTTATTTATAAAGCAAATAGAGCTAAAAGGATTAGTTCACCCTTTAAGTAGTTATGTAAGCATTCTCCAGAAATCTGCTCATAACATTGTTTCTTGCAAAGATATCCTGGCTTTAAGGACTTAATTGAATAAAAAGGAGTAAAGTTTTCAGAGACAAAAAAATAGGCAAATTAGTGCTTAATTTCAGTTGTTTTATGTGATGAATTTTTAGCTTTCGATAAAATTTAGAAAGCTAAAAATAAATTTAAAATCCTGTAATACATGACTTATCAACAAACATTATACAAACTGCTTTGCATAATGGGAAAAATTAAGTAGAATAAAATTCATGTTTTTAAATAAAAGTTTTATGATATTCGATGTGATCTAAGTAATGCAATTGTGAACTTCAGTTTGCAATTTTTTTGATAAAGAATTATCAGTACAATTTAAATATAGCTAAACTTCCGGAAAAATTTGAGAAATGCGTTGTGCTTATTTAAGCCTGAAATATTTATATATATCAATGACATCTTTGTTTATTGAAGGCTACAAAAGAACACATGCTTTATTATGACGAAATCTGGTACGGTTATAGTTGTATGGTATAATTGAAGATTATGAGGATATCAGGATTATGATCAAGATAAAATTTTTATTCAGTTACAGCTCGAGATGCAAAATTAAAGAATATTTTATTCAAAACACTTTGTAAGTGAAATAATAAATTTTGCATAATAATATCACTAAGGACAGGTCATGGGAGATAAATTCCTCATTACCAGCCTAATCAAAAGCCAAATTAATGTGTGATTGAATAGTTCCCAACAGACAGTTGGAAGAAGGGGAAGAGTTCCATGGTTTGCGATTTATCTTGCGATTTATCGAAAGACAAAATAGCCTAAAACAAAGTCAACAAAAAAGTAAAATATTAAATTTTAAAAATTATTACTGAAAGCTAATCATCAGAAAGACTGAGAATTAGTATAGCCATGTTACTGAAACATTTTTATTTTAAGAAATAAAGAATTAAAAGTTATAAATAGATTTTGTTTTCGATTTTATCGCGACAGTGAATTAATGAGTTTTACATTAGTATTGAAATTAAAAGTTAGTTGTTACATTGATTGTCAAGAAAATAATAATATCTAATCTAATATATATAATTCTCTTACGTGGCTTCCAAATTTTGACTGTATTCTTTTCCGCCGGTGGCAACAGTTTTCATTTTTAAAGAAGTACTTTGTACAACTAAACAAGATTCCTTTCACAACACTTAAATATTTACTTTATTTTCTTCATATATACAGAGAACAGTCGGCAAAGAATTCCGTTAGGTTAAAAAATATTTCGCTAAAAAAAGAACGAATTCTGAAATAAATAAAAATAAACAACTTAAAAAATAAAAATGCTGTTGCCAGCCATAGAATTTTTTGAAAGTTAACTTAGCAACATAAATCAAAATGACATAGAAGCGCAACTAGATCAAAATTATGATACCTGAGCGCTTGACGTAACAAATCCTTCAATTCTAAAAGTGTTGTATCGCCAAATGCCCAAATTAACAATTGTGTTCTTAAAGAAATTCTATAAAAAGTTTTAAATAAACAACCTACTTCTACAACTGCTTCTTGAAGAACTTGGCTCATTGATTAAAAATATTGTTTTAATTTTACAGTACTAACTTTACTTCTACTAACATTATTGCTATGACTCTCTTTCATTACATTTTACAAATTCATGCTAAATTTGAGGACTTTAAGTTGTTTTGTGGTTGAATGCTGACATTTTGAAATGTGTACATAAAAAAAATAATATTTAGAGGTTAAGAGTTGCCTCAGAAAAATTTGAATTGTTGACACTGAATTTAATAATGGAAACAATCGTTTTTGTGAAAAATTGAATAGTATTGCATACATCAAAACTAAAAATATTGAGTTTCAACTTAACAATACTACCTTAATTTTACTGACATTTTGAACAAAATTAAGGTTTGGAATTGCCTCGGAGAAATTTGAATTGTTAACAATGACTTAAACAAAAAGTTTTATTTTAACTGACAAATACTATATTATAATTTTCACTTTTTCTACTACTATACTCATTTTCTTACTCTTTTCTTTGTTTTTTATACATTTTATATTTTTGTGATAAAATAAAAAACTTATAATTGTTCGGCTTCTGAACACTGATGAAAACACAAAATGATGGGCTTCATCAACAATCAAAAATATAGACATTTATTTTACAAATTCCATATTATTAGGGTGGGGCCCATCAGAGAATTAAAAATACAAAATTATCTTCATCGAAGCCGATGCTTTACATCCGGCGTTCAGTGGCAGACAACTATTTCATATTGTTTTACAACACATGGCTTTAGCCCTCTGGTGGGAAAGACTTTAAAACAAAACTTACAACAGTTACTTTTCTCAACAACTGAAATTTAGAATACTGTGATTAAACAAAATATGTGAACTGTTTGCAATTTCAAATTTAGGGCGCTTTTTCATTACACCACACGATACCGACAAAATCGGACGACAAATGTGTGAACGACAATGTCGTTGCCGGATCGTTTAAGCAATTGCTTTTTCACTTGTCCGATATCGTTAGTCCGAGAAGTAGAAATTCTTGTTCAATAAATGTTTTGAGCTTGAGTGTATAGACATAAAATTTAAATAATTATTTGAACGTGTTTTGAAAAATTGTAAGTTTTAGTTTTGAATTCGTTTTGGCAACGGAGTTAGATATATAATAAATGTTGTTGTGTTCTGAAATGTTTAAGAAATAAAATATGTTATTTTTTTGATAAAATTATTGGTAGTATCGTAAATTGGCGTTATTTTAATTTAGTTGGCACAAAGGCCCAACAAGTGAGCAGTTGCTTGTGTTCTGCTGTGATTTTTTTTCTGCAAACTTTAAAAATGCCGGATGATAATCGTCGTCTCAAACTTCTTACTTTATTTTAGAAGAAAAAAGCTAGCAGTGCAGAAACGTTTTTGGGTGCACGAAATGGTACTTACGTATTAACGCCACCGCAGCTACAGATTTGGCGGTTTCTAAGTGCCGCCAATCTGCACCTAAAAGTTTTGCGACAAATCATGAAATAAAACACTCTATTTAAAATCTAAAAATTCAAAACACTTTATTTAAAATCGAAATAGTCAATCGGATTTCGGTGGAAAATAGGCCGATATAGAGTTCAGCATATTTTTAAAACAGTCTCTTTTCGTTCACCAGATGTTGTCGCCATATGAACTCTTTAAGATTCCAAATGATGTCTCGCTGTCCCACTATGTCTTTTGTTCCTCCATTTAGCACTGCCCCTCTCAACAGTTTGTGTATTACGAACTCCTGTATCAGGATTCTTAAAATCTATACAAATACCTACCTGCTAAGGTATTTGTATTTATGATAAACCTTAGCAAGTAGTAATCCCTCTATTCTCTTTTTTTGACAACCTTTCCAACTCTCGGAATAAATTGTGCTACCATCTAAGCCCCACTTGCTGATCACACTGTCTTAATTTCCAAAACGTATGTTTATCAAAATAAAGTTTCATGTCATGGAAATTGGTACGTTTTCGTTTTCTTTTGAGTAAAATATTTCGCTACTGAAAAAATAAAATTGCATCTTGTTCTGTTTTTGGCAAATCCAAAAGATGCATTTTCGTAGCACTTAAAAATGGCGTCAGAAATCAGCAAGCAAGGCAACAGATAATCCAAAAGATAACTGCGGGTAAAAACGGGGTTGCTGTGTGCGAACAACAGGATTGCTCTTTATTGGCGCAACTTCTGCAACAACGTAAGTACCCACGAAATAAATGAGGCAAGATATGTTGAAGAAGATTTTTATGTGCTTTTCCATAAGCTACAAAAAGTACCAAATAAACGTTTTAATTACGTCCGTTTGAGAGAAACCAAGAACAAGAATGAGGTTAATGAGAAATAATTTTTATATGGCTTTTGAGTTGGCGTCTGCTCGCCAACTTATGTCCGTAATCACTTAACATTACTCAAATTCTTTAAATGTTTTAAAGTATTAACGTTTTTTTTCAAATCGAACTAAAATATTAGTTTCATTTAGAATAATCTTTTTAGATGACTTTTTAAATGAGTTTTATCAAATTTATCTTATGAAGCCGTTCTATCATGTTTCAAAAAAATGTTTCAGTTGAATCAGGGAGCAGACTTTATATTATTCAATCAAGCAGAAACCAGTAGTTAGATCGAGTTCTGTTTGAAATACATAAGGGTCTTTATTTGCCTTCTTATCAAACCATTACAATTATAAAAAATACCATCCCTTCATTAAAGCATATAATGAATTTATAAAAATTTTCAATGAAGCTTTTATGATTGTTTAAGACTTTCAACCTCATTATAATGTAAAAAATGCAACTTCATAAAATTAAAAATTTAAAACCAGACATGAGAATAAATTATATAAAACTTTTATTTTCGAATTTTACATTTGACATGACTTAATAAAATATTAAAATTGATTAAAAGAATAAAATAATGATATCAAAAGAGGAGATAAAACAGGAAAGATACACAACAACTAATAAAATCGCCACGATTTGAGGAGAAATTTGCTTGCCTAACCGACATTTGATTCCGACAAACGATATCGCCTTGTCGGATACGACATAATCGTTATCGTATCGGTGAGTGAAAAAGCGCTCCATTGCTGACCATGTATTTTACTTGACCCTATGTCGTTCGCCGACAATCGGATCCGTTTTGTCGCTATCGTGTCGTGTGATGAAAAAGCGCCCTAATATTGAAATGTACAGGTTTAGAATTTTCTACAGTGAAAAGTTTTCAGAACTTCAGTATTCAAAACAGTATACAAAAGCTAGACGTTAAGAACGTATCCAATGAGCGAGCAAAGCGAGCATTGGATTGCGAAGCAATCCGTAATGAACTGCGAAAGCAGTTCCGGGGGATGGCGAGCAACAGCGAGCAGGGGGCGAAGCCTCCTAGCATCTCATAATATGTAACAAAAATTAAATGATTGGGTTCATTTAATTAAAATTCAGTTAAGAAGGATTAATAAAAATAAGTTTAAGAAATTAAAGAAATTTTAAAAGCTGGGGAATATGTAACACCTATTGTGACATCACATGCTTATTATAAAAAAATTAAAAGTCGTGTGTACGGAAAGAACGGGTGCAATTTTAAAATTCAGAACAAACTCTATGTAAAAGTTCTACAGGTACAACTGTGATTTTTAAAAGCAATGTAAATGCATCAAACCCCGACCAACAAAGTTTTTATGAGAGTAATTCTCGTTGAATTCATGATAAAAATAGCGACAAAAGGGGAATTTTTTATTATTTAGTAACTTTTAGGAAATAGAGTAAATGTCGTCCAGTAAATTGAGAACTGAAAATAAAATCAAAAGCTGCGAGTCCGAAAGAGGAAATTGTTCAGGAGAGCGAAAAAACGAAAAATTCCGATTTCTGGTACTTTCAGCGTTTTTCATTTTACTCCTCTTTTTATAACACTCTAAAATGTATGGGAAAGTGGAGTGAGACTGGATACCTTGATTTTGTTCGAAATTAGTTCTGTTTTCCAGCCGACAAATTCTGAATGGCAATTTATTAATCAAGCAGAAGGACCTACCATATTGGCGTGTGTTGTTGTTGATCAATTCATAGCGTCTGTGTAAACGAGTTTGTTTTACTAAGTTAATGCTCTAATATTCTCTTGCTTTTAAACTATCCTTATTAATTGGTCATTCATTACAGTTTTAAAAATTATTTCGAGTTCAGATTATTATACAGTCCATGGACAAATTATTAGACGCACTGTAGTGTTTTAATAATTACATGTTTTGCACGAGTTTATATGCAATACTTTAATATTTAAACATACATGTAATAGGCTTTTTGTCAGGAGTTTTTTTATTTATATATTTCTAATTTGTATTCATTTTTAACTTATTGTATTACAATGTTAATCAATTGATACACGAACGTAAGCAAGTGCATAACGGTTTCAGTTTTGTTCTCGCGTGCGTCAGTTGCGGACGTGTTTCTGTGGTTTTATGAACTGTGTTTATTTGTTTCGCAGTTTTATGCTACTCAGGTATTTGCTTATTTTGTGTGCAATGTATAAATAATGCACTATGCACAATGTATAACTAATTCCTAGTGCACTTTAGCATTCAAATAGAGTCTCAGTGCTGCCATCTAGTGTGGCAGAAACTAGACGTCCAAATTAACATGACCAACGGTATCTCACCCATTGTGGTGGTCCTGAAAGAGTGGATACCACCTCTGGAGAACGCACTAGGTCTGCTCATCGGCAAGACCGATAATGCAGCTCATTGGAAATAAAAAATAAAAATGTATAAATAATCAATTGCAACATTTTCATCATGAGTAAAAAGTGCGATTTTTCATCATGTAAAAAATCTGAAGTAAAGACCCTCGTGATTAAATGACTTTTTCTTTTGTCTGAACCAATGTACTAATAGTTTGAACTATAATATATATTTCTTATCGTTTTGTTTGAACCATTATACTAATACAATTCAAGCGTTCTCCAGTTTGTTAAACTTGTTGTTTAAGATATTTTTTCGTAAAAAAAAAGATTGATTGATTATCTATTTTTTCCTCAAGTGTCTATTTATTTATAAACTTTTATTATATTCGGATGAAAATTTTAGATGATTTGTATATTATAAATAGTAACTAACTAGCATATATTTTTTACACTCATGCCTTCCCGGCTAAATTATTCAATTTATGCACTCGTAATCTCACAAAATTTGTAAACTATTTGACTTGATATAGATTGCGAAATATTCTACGAACATTGTATGGTATTTACAATATGGTAGAACATTTTAATCTCTTCGTGTGAACGAAAATAAGTACGGGAAATAAGTTTAAAAAACGAAATCTTTCAGTCTTCTCAAATACAAGTCATAACGTTATGAAAATAAATGTGAATATTGTCCTTCATAAATAAATACCTTCGGTGAAACTTTAGCATGATTCGAACTATCAGTCATATGCAAAACTCAGTGTCGCTACAGCCCATAGAGGGCCAAGGCCAACTGTGCCGATCTCAATTTTCTTGACGTTTGGGCTCTGGGGTGCCAGAACAGATGTTCCAGTTGGGTAGTCAGACCAAAGCGGAACCCCCATTGTTTAGTTCCCAAGCATGCTTGGTACTTATTTTATCGACCCACTGAAGGGACTAAAGGCTAAAAGGCGATTACTGATCAGGGTCGGGATAGCCTGGTTGGTAGGGCACAGGGCCTATGTCTTACAGTTCGTGGGTTCGATCCCTGGCAGGCCGAAGACTCCCCGTGTAGTAAACAGTAATTGATGCACGTTAAATCTGCTGAGTCGCATAGTCTTCCATGTTCCCATAACAAATCAATACCTATGAAGATACTGATTTGGGAGTTTCCTTGTCTTCTGGATTGGTTCAAAATTACAAGGCTACGGAGTTGAATATTAGTAGTCGTAAACCCAAAATTGGGTCGGCTGTTCGAAGACTGATATAAAATAAAATATAATATATACTGATCAAATTTTTTTTTTCGATTTTATTTTTTTGATGACCTTCTGTATCCATTCGTTAATTTACACTTCATTGGGCTTGTTCCACCGGATCACAATTGGTATCTCCGCAACCGTCCTGGAGGAGCCCTTGACCTTCAGGGTACACGTGCCGACCAAACTGCTACCTGTAGATTTGTCAGTGGGCATGCTAGGAGCCTTACTTTCAGTGGACAAATTAAACTTTTTCGAACTTGTAAAAAGTGCAACTCCAGCAAGGCTAGTCCTCACCATCTACTTGATTGCCTGGATTTCACCATGGAAGAGGTTCTTGAGAGACCTCTCCTTTTCCTCATTTTTTTTAAAACTCACGGCCTCATGTATCTGGTAGAGCTCCGATATCCCATCTGGGATTGGAAACAACAATAACAACACTTCATTGGGTAATTTAATCAAATGCATGTTCTTTTGCATCTTCAATTAATTTTACTGAACAAGGAAATTAAAATAAATCCGTTCATTTGTTTTTCCCTGGAAGAACATTTGTCGACTAAGCACCTCCCTGAGCACAGTCATCAGGATGTACTTTGTCAACCGCTCAATCCCAAGACAGTCTTTGAATTGTCTTTTTATTACTTTTACTACATACTCAGAGTAAATAATGAAAATTTCCGAAAGAATAGTGCAAAAAGCTATTTCTTTAAAAGACTACTCGGCATTTAAGTGGTTGATATTTATTTGAGGATATAATTTATATCTTAACTCTGAGTTTGACCTTATAAATAAGAAAATAAACTATTTCGTGCAGTCCCCCACACGGAAAAATGAGATAACAAATATTAGGGGGAACGGAAAGTAATGTCGTTTTGGTGCATTTGATATTTATTATCAAGATTTTATTTTCAATTAATAATGTATCCATCCTCGTTAGCAACAACCTTTCAATGGCGAATCGAAAATGAATCAAAATGGATCGAGAAAAAAAATGAGCTGGTTTATAAGACTAACGAATATTTAATGAGCCGAAACGACATTACTTTTCCGTCCCCCTAATACTTAACTACGTTAGAACTCTTTTGTTTAATCAATGAATATGTGAGTTAGAGCAAAACGAAAAGGAAAACAAAAATCAAAACAAACAATTCCGTGATTTTATAACGGGTGCAGACATTTCACTTTTATTTTGATACATGCTGATATATTAATCAAAATATGGAATATATTCTTTCTCTATGAAAAAAATTGCATTCATTGCAACGACAAAGCTATCGGCAAATCCTTCGACCATTAAAATATCTCGAAAATTTTTTTAAAAAATGATCTCTATCTAAATATAAAAATACATACTTAAGGGAATTTCGTCAATAATAGAATACATATTTTAATAAAGGTGTGTGTTTCTTTGAAATCTACGGATGATAAGGAGAAACTTAAGTACTTAAAACTTAAGAAACCAAGTCTATAGCACTGGGATTCGAATCCCGGCGCTGGCCGCGGTACGCAAAAACTCTTCCCGTCAAACTGATAGGACGGTTCAGAAAATCATTCATGTTGTTTTTTTGTTTTGCACGAAATGTTTTTGTAGAGGATTCTGAAATGTAAAATATACTAATGGTACACATGGAGAGAAACAACTAAGCAATTTTGACCTAGTTCTAACACTAATTAATTGTATGTACAGAGCTCTAAATAAACGAAACACCTTGAATAATACATAATCTAATGATCAGATTTTCACGTATTAGGACTTAAAACTGAATGATCATTACAGTAACCTCATATATGCCAATTAATTTGCGCAGACGATATTTTAAGTTACAAAATCAGACGAAAAAATTTACTTTTTCTAAAAAAAAAGTATTCCTTTTTCTTTCTTTTTTTCTTTTTCTTTTCCTTTTTTTTATTATTGAATTTTGTTTTGGATTTTATACTCTAAAAATATAAGGGGTTGCTGCAATTTGGGAAAGATGATTTCAATAGTTAGGTCAGAAGAGCTGTCCTAAGTTTGGACTCAATCTTAATTTTACTTTTTTCCGCTATAGCTCGATAACTTTTTAATCGAATTTAAAAACTTTTGCACACAATTATAAACTTTTGGCATTCAAAGAAAATAAAAGCAAAAAATCATTTTTGCAATTTTTTTATTTTTTTTATCTAATTTTGATTCACAAGTTAACAATGTTTTACATAATTTTAATGAATGTAATTTTAGATGGCAAAATACAAATCGTAAGCGAGATCATTCCAATAGTTTCGGAGAAATCGAATTTTAAAGGTACTTTTTTAAAATTCGATTTCTTAGGAACTGTATGGCTAATTTTGTTCCAAGTTTACTTTGCCGTATAATATTACATTCTTTAAAGAGGTGTAAAGGCTTCTGTATCTTACTAATTAAGCTTTTTTAAACATTATTAAATAAAATAAAAAGAAAAAAATAGTAAAAACTATTTTTTGCATGGAATTTTCTTTGGATAAATGAATTTTCAAAATTGCGTGCCAAAATTTTCCGATTCATTTAAAAATATCTACAGATATAGAGAAATACGCAAAAAGTAAAATAAAACTTAAGGAGTCTAGACTTTGGACAACTTTCCTGACCAAACTTTTGTTACCATATTTCTCATATTGCGGCTATCCCCCATATTTTGATTAAGGAATCCAAAACTGTCGAAAAAGGAAGAATGTTTTGTGTTTGATATCGTAACTTAAAATAAACCGGGTCAAAATAATTAGAAGATTTAAGGCCATTAGGTTTGAGTTCTAGAACTCTAAATTCCAACTATTAGATCAAAAGTTATTCAGGTGGTCGGTTTTTTTTTACGCACTTTACAATAGAAATTTCAAGATGGTATCTCACGAAGTTTCAGAGAAAAATCACATTTTGGTAAACACTAATTTTATTTAAGTAACTAATGGGCTGCTCCTCCTGCCCGCTAACGCTCGCCAACTCCCGAAAATTGCTACTCAATCTTATATGGTTTGCTTCGTAAACCAAGCTCGCTTTACTCGCTACTAACTTAGGTACATTGCAAATGCACAGAATTCTAAGAATTTAAAACAATCATTCAAATCCATATAAAAACTTTTTTTTGAAAGAAAATTACATCTTTTTTGTAAATACTAAGACATTAAAATAAATTTGAATTCAAATAAATGACATGTAATTCGCTAAACCTATTAGAAATGTGCTATAGTATATTTCATAATATGAATCAAAAATCGTCAAATAAATTCGTAATATATAAATTCGTGAAAAAAAGCGCTTTCGACCAAATACTAAAATAGAGATCTATCGACAAAGACTACTCACTTCTGCCTAGCTTAATAGTATGAGATTGCCGCAGCTGATGCTCTCTGGTTATTTCAGTTTCCGTTTTTAAAAGCGCTATATGTTGAGTCACCTCAGATAGATTTGGCATGTGACATTTTTAGCGGCAATCATGGGTCGATTCGCCGTGTAA
>NC_092207.1:16983145-16987250 GCF_043381705.1 Parasteatoda tepidariorum
GTAAGCTACTTGAACATAGTTGCAGACCAGGTTCACCCATTCATGGCAACAGTTTTTCCTGCGGTGGATGGTGTTTACCAACAGGATAATGCACCATGTCATAAGGGTCGAATCGTCAAGGATTGGTTCGAGGAACACTCCAGTGACTTTCAAGTCATGTCTTGGCCCCCAAATTCACATGACCTTAATCCAATAGAGCATTTGTGGCCCTACTTGGAAAACCAAATTCGTGCTGCCACGCTACCCCCTCGCAATGTGAGAGAATTGCAGAACCAGTTGGTGAGCGCTTGGTACCAGATACCTCAGACTGCCTATCAGCACCTTGTGGAATCAATGCCACGGTGGGTGCTAGCAGTTTTGAGGGATAAAGGTGGTCCTACATGTTATTAGCAGGGTGGTCATAATGTAATGACTCTTCGGTGTATAATCTAATGATCAGATTTTCACGTATTAGGACTTAAAACTGAGTGGTCATTACAGTAACCTTATATATGCCAATTAGTTTGTGCAGGCGATATTTTAAGTTACAAAATCAGACGAAAAAATTTACTTTTTCTAAAAAAAAGTATTCCTTTTTCTCTTTTCCTTTTTTTATTTTTGAATTTTGTTTTGGATTTAATACTCTAAAAATAAAAAGGGTTGCTGCAATTTGGAAAAGATGGTTTCAATAGTTAGATCAGAAGAGCGGTCTGAAATTTGGACTCGATCTTAATTTTACTTTTTGCGCTATAACTCGAGAACTGTTTATGGAATTTAAAAACTTTTGTACACAGTTATGAACTTTTGACATTCAAAGAAAATTAAATGCAAAAAATCCTTTTTACAATTATTTATTATTTTATTTAATTTTGATTAGTAAGTTAACAATGTTTTACATAATTTTAATGAATGTAATTTTAGATGGCAAAATACAAATCGTAAGCGAGATCATTCCAATAGTTTCGGAGAAATTGAATTTTAAATATACGACTTTTTTAAAATTCGATTTCTTAGGAACTGTATGGCCAATTTCGTTCTAAGTTTATTTTGCCGTATAATATTACATTCTTTTAAAAGGTGTAAAAGCTTATGTATCTTACTAATTAAACTTTTTTGAACATTATGAAATAAAATAAAAAGAAAAAAAATTAATAAAAACTATTTTTTGCATGAAATTTTCTTTAGATAAATGAATTTTTAAAATTGAGTGCAAAATTTTTTTGATGCGTTTAAAAATATCTAGAGTTATAGAGAAAGACGCAAAAAGTAAAATAAAACTCAAGGAACTTGTTCACATGATTAGATTTTCACAAACAAAAAGTCAATTTGACCTAAAGGTTTAAGAGTTGACCATTAATTAATTAGTGCTAACTATTAATTACATTATGAAATCTAAAAGCAAAGCATACTTTCTCTAAATCAACATCTTTCTTTTGATGGATTTATATTTTTAGCTATCAAATCATATGCCCAATAGTTTAGTCCAGAGTGCTATCAAAATTCGGGGTCTTTATTGTTAATTTCTTATTTTGCTTATTTTGTCACATGTCTCAAACTTTTGGACAACTTTCCTGACCAAACTTTTGTTACCATATTTCTCAGAATGCGGCTATACCCTATATTTTGATTAAGGAATCCAAAACTGTCGAAAAAGGAAGAATATTTTGTGTTTTATATCGTAACTTAAAATAAACCGGGTCAAAATAATTAGAAAATTTAAGGCCATTAGGTTTGAGTTCTAGAACTCTAAATTCCAACCATTAGATCAAAAGTTATTCAGGTGGTCGGTTTTTTTTACGCACTGTACAATAGAAATTTCAAGATGGTATCTCACGAAGTTTCAGAGAAAAATCACATTTTGGTAAACACTAATTTCATTTAAGCAACTAGTGGGCAACTCGCTGACGCTCGCCAACCTCCGAAAATTGTTACGCAATCTTATATACCAAGCTCGCTTTGCTCATTACTAACTTAGGTACATTGCAAATGCACAAAATTCTAAGAATTCAAAACAATCATTCAAATCCATATAAAAATTTTTTTTAAAAAAAAATTACATCTTTTTAGTAAATACTAAGTCATTAAAATAAATTTGAATTCAAATAAATGACATGTAATTCGTTAAACCTATTAGAAATGTGCTATAGTATAAAATCTTAAGATAAAATTTCTAAAACTGATATCTCTTTAAAAAGGTTAAAATTTTGGCTATAATTAAGTCTATTAAAAATTGAAATAAGTGAATTGCAATGGAAAAACCTGCATAAACAAATAAATTCTAGTAAAACAAATAAATTCGTGATATAAATCAAAAATCGTCAAATAAATTCGTAATATATAAATTCGTGAAAAAAAGCGCTTTCGACAAAATACTAAAATAGAGATCTATCGACAAAGACTACTCACTTCTGCCTAGCTTAATAGTATCAGATTGCCCCAGCTGATGCTCTCTGGTTATTTCAGTTTCCCTTTTTAAAAGCGCTATATGTTGAGCCACCTCAACTAGATTTAGCATGTGACATTTTTAGCTGCAATCATTGGTCGATTCGCTGTGTAAGAGGAATAGTAATGTAAACAAAACAAAGCAAACGTTGCCACCGGTGGATAGGAAATACAGCCAAAATTTGGGAGCCACGTAGGAGAATTATATATATTAGATGTAAGGCAATGGATAGTTTGTTAACAACTAATTACCTTACAACTTGAATAAAAACAATACAGTGTTTAAAAGGTTTTAATTGAATATTTCAAAACTAAAAAATCTGAGAGCTGAATCTTTATTTTACTAGTATCACATTTCGGCCAAACGCTCTGACACAAAAAAAAAAAAAAAAAAAAGTCTCTTACAACAGAATTTCTTAGCGTCCACCATTTTTTTTGACGTACCTATTTCTTTTATGCAAAATATGTATTAAATTCAATTTCATGTATGATATTAATGAACTAAATTAGTAGTGCATTTGGATACGTTATTTCCCTTTACATCAAAAAAATAGTACACATTTCGCTGCGTTAGTTTACGGATATCATTATTTTGTCTCTCTCAAATTATAATTCCCAGATCACACAAAAGAAAACGTAATTAAGTTTCCCGAAATTTATAATTAATATAGGGAAAACGTGTTTCTTTTACAGAAAATAATTAGATGTGAAACAATTAAGTCGTTTGCCAGAAAAGAAATTTCATTAACTAAAAAACCCATTCAGGTAAAGAAAAGCTTTTATTTACTTTAAACAGGCGAAACAAAAGAGGAGAGAAAAAACATATCTGGAAGCTCATTACTTAATTTAAGATCCGAAAAACTGTTTATCTTAGCCGTTTAAGAGAGTTTCTTTTAAATATTAACTAAATCATAGTGAGCGTAATCAAATTAATTTGTAGAAATAGGTATAGTCTAATAATGATACTTATATGTGCTTATATTAAGCGAAGAATAGTGAGTACCGAATTTAAAATTATGCTTAAAACTATTTTTATTGTTCTGTGAAAATATTTTATGCAGACAAAGGGGTGCGTTCAAGGAATGTCTTCGAACGATGAGATTTTAAATCTTTTGCTGTTCTTTTATTATGTAAGAGTTAGTAAGAAATAAATATTCGTCTCGGTAAATGTTGCATGAAGGGTAATATGATTTTTAAATCTTAGTATATAAATAAATCTTATAGAAAATAATCTTATAGTTAAATAAATCTTATAGTAAAGGTTTAAGGAAATAAAATATTAGAGAGAACTACACCCATAAAATTAAACTTTCTTTTGCATCAAAATGAGAAATTAAGGAATACAGTAAAAGTCTTTTACAAGGATAATCTATACATAAACTGCTGTTTGTAGAAAATGCAACACCACGAAGGAATCATCAGAATCAAATGAAATTCGCAGCAAATGTCAATTATAGGATATTATGCAAATTAATAAAGTTTCAGAGCCATCGCGCGTGCGTGGCGCGCGCAGCGCCCTCTGAATTGATGCTGAAAGCGTATAAATAAAGTGCTGTAGCGGGACGTTGAAAATAGTCTATGATTATTTGTTAGTGGCAAACGTTTAGTGAGACCTGAGTATGCCTCCACGACGGAAGAATAAGAAATTCAAGCAACTTACGGAGTTTGAACGAGGGAGGATAAT